>NW_019392903.1:0-201584 GCF_000648675.2 Cimex lectularius | reverse complement strand
TCCGACTCGTATTTGCCAAGCTAGCAGTTCTGGGTTTAAATCCTAGCATAGCCTATGGATTAATAATATTGTAAAAATAATGTTATAAAGTGGTTTGGGTTAGGGCGTCCGACTTGTATTTTACACTCTAGCAATCCTAGGTTCAAATCCTAACAGAGGCAATGGTTTTTAATTGGATTATAGTATGAAAATGTATAGAGGTTTGACCCACAACACACAATGGGTTGGACATTAAGCCGTCCTGCGTATATGTATGGATAAAAACTATTTACAATGCTACTGAAAAGTTCACATCTGCCTTAGATCCATAAAGGTGTTGAAGACGCGTCAACTTAGGAACAGTTCACCTGTTAGACATTGAACACCTAGCCACAGAACTCAAACGTGTCAAGCAACATAATTTATGTGGTGAATAAGTGATTCAAGAAAACTATATTTTGAATTTGTTTTATTGTCTATGATAATTATTAGAAAAAGATTCCTTATTAGCTATTTGATAGCTAGGTTGTAATATTAATAGTCTCTCCACTTAATAGAATTAGATGAAAATTTTTTCTTGCTTAATCCATGAAGAGGTAGATGCATTAGTGGGGGTGTAGTGTACTGTTGATTTTAAGAGCTGTTGTATCCTCTGTTTTTGCTTACAGCACACTGGTGAGTCCTAGTTCATCAAGTAAGTTGATTAGTAGGCCGAGTCTCAGTGGTTGATTTCTTCTACAGTTATATTGTACATCCCAAATCACTTCCTCTTGTGAGCAAATGCGGCTCCACATTTTATTAGTAGATGTTTCCTCTGTTTCCTTGCAGAATCTGCACATACTGTGTTGTTTATGCCGATCTTCCTCAGTTGCCCATGCAGTCTGCAGTGTCCCATCCTGTACAGAATCCTGTTAGGACTCAGTCTCGCAATTTTTTCCTACTTCCTTTAATGCATTCTATTATCTCTTTCCTACCAAAATTTTCTGGATTGTTCTTGGATTGCTTATGTCCAATGAGTGAATTCCATCCCACATTTTATTTGTATCCTTCAGTCTGAGGTGCTCATAGATAGTGTGGATTCCCATGCCACAGAAGGGCTCGGCTCCTGAGCCCCTTTTCTTGCAAGTGCATCCGCTTTCTCATTGCCTTCTACATGCTCTAGGACCCAGCAAAGGGTGACATTGTTTTGCATACCTAATCTGTTTAGTTTAGTTTTTCAATTCAGCACCATCTTTTTAGCGCTCTGATGGTACCTGAGATACCTATATTCTTGTTTTTGTACTTTTTGTTCAGATTGGGCTCGATACATTTCTCAATTGGATGGACTTCAGCCTGGAAAATGGCATGTATATTTTCCCATGGGTTCTTTTTATTTGGTTCCAGGACCGAATACCCCCTATCCCCATACCTTCTGATCCATCTGTGTACCAGTATATGATGCCATTCTTAAAGGTGTTTTCCTCTCTTTCCCATTCTTTTTTGGTACCCAAGTTTATTTGGAAATTTTGATTAAACATCCTGTTCACGTCATCTCAGACTGTCATACTAATAAGTTTTCTGTGCTGTCCTCATTATCAAATGGTGGAGGGGGATTAATCCCAGTATCTTCTCCATAGCAGCTGTGGGACGTTCTCATTGCTCCCTTATACATATGCACGCGTCTCTTACTACTGGCAGATCCACTACTTTTTAGCTTAATTCTTCTCCGTGCTCTGTGATTATGTATTTTCTTTCTGATAGATACCAATACCAGACTTTATTTTTCCTCTAAATTACCATTTTGTGTGCACTAACTGAGTCATTGTTATGAATTGTTTCTCAACAAATATTTTGGGGAAAATGACTTGTTTTATCCATTTCAATCAGGGTATGTTGAAACCAACAGTTGATATATGCTGGGCTATTGACAATGCTGGCTATTTGGATCAATTTAACAAAAATGAAGTCTTTTGACAAAAAACAAGCTTCCCCAATAATTTAATTTCAGCTCTACTTTAGATCTGACATTGACATAATTATATCCGGAGTACTGACGGGTCCTCTCCTGATTTTACCTCTCTTTCATTACACAAGTGTCAGATTCAGTACACATAAACGAATAAGCAATGATTTATTCGGTGTGAACGGAAACCAGGCTGTACTGACACAAGAAGGAGTCATCTCAGATAGCTAAAGCGTTCTATAACCCTGCTGAGTCGATTGGCTCAAGAATTAAACTCATAATAAACACCACATTTACGAGAGGAACACATAAAAAAATCTGAAAAATTGTTTTTGACCAATTTACACTTACTAATTTGAGGACGAGGTAGGTGGAGATCAGACACTATTCACGTCCAACTCGTACACACTTAAATACATAGTGTGGATGGCATTTTTAACATAACCGTCAAAAACTTGGTTGGAGTCTTTTTTTTATCCTCACTTCAGTCCAATTGTCATTGACAATTGTCATCATTGACATAACAAAAGTAGGGATTATGAAGGATGTCAATAAATTAAGCCATTTATTAAAAATTATGTCAACTTACAACAAAATTGTTACTTTAGTTTGTGAATAAATTAAATATAAGCTTTATTTCTTTTCTGGATCAGTACGAAGACATTATTTAAAAAAACTGAAAAGAATCAGCCACATATGCACGTAAGCAATGTATAATCTTTAAGTGCACAGCAATTATTAAAATATATAGACTGCATTATATTTAGAGAGTATCTTTTTTTTTTTTTTTCAAGCATTCATTGATCTGCTATATAATAAAATGTTTAAACGATAATAATCTGAAATTTTACTAAATAATTATAAAAAATATCTCCCCTCTATACGAAAAAATAACTTGCAAATTGTGTCCATCACATTTAACAATTGAACATTAATAACATAGAACTTTCAACATAGAAAAACTTGAAAATCAATTTGAAGTGAGCCTAGAATTAACCAAAACTTGAGGGTGCAAAAAAGACATCACCAACTTTTGTGTGTGTGTATATACATATGTATATCAAATATGTATGCTTGTCTGAATAATACTATAAATATATATTGTGCACATATATATTTATATACACACACAAAGTTTTACTGAACTTGAAGTTTAACTAAATGAAATTAATATTCATCATCCTGGTCTTGTCCTTCAGAAACATCTTCTGGGGCAGCAAATCCATCCTAAAAGTTTTTAAAAAAATTTATTACCAATTTTATTTTTCCTTTCATTGATTCACTTACTTCTGTGGCATAGAGAATATCTAGAATTCTTTGAAGGACAGGAGATTCACCTTCATGTGCTTGGCAAACGACCTCAATATCTCTGAGCTTACCATAATAGAAATCACGCTCTTTTTCTAATCCATCAATTGTGAGTTTTGTCATAGAAAGCTGAAAAATTGTAACAAATTAATTTAAAAAACTTTAATTTTCAGTACAACTTTTAGTGTATCCTTGATACAATAGAACTTTTCAATTTTATTTATTGGGTGTTCATCGCCAATTTGCATTAAAGAAAAAAACTCTTGCATAGACTTACAAAATGCCTCAATTTCTATTTTTAAGACAACAGGTCCTGGAATCTTTGCACCTTGTACAATCAGCAAATGATTCAGAATACTTGCTCAAAATAAAATTAAACGATTAAAAATTAACAGATTGTTTGTATATTAACGAATAGGTTTGTTCCAACATATCACAAACAGTTGAAAACTAATCAACGATTTATTGACTGCACACGCATGAACAGACATTTCTAAACGCAGTTGAAATGCTCGGACTAGTACAGTCAAATGGTATTTTCCATATGGTTTGTAAGTTTAAACACTTCTTGATCATAACCAGTGGCTAGGATTCTTGAAAGTCACAGCTCTCCCCACTTGAATAAGTAGAGGGGCCAGCAAGGCTTAGCTGCCTCTGCCTGGAGACCGGACGGTCCCACTCCGCTACCCATCCCTGAGAGCTGAACTAATTTGGTATTGCCTTATCATTTACCTTATTCTATATTATTTATATTTTTCCCTGTCTATACTTTTTGTTTGATATGCAACCCTCACCTTCACCTACGCTGACTGGTCATGAGCATATAATTTGATCTTTTATGACAAACCCAAGGGAGTCTTTCTTCTATTTTGTAATTTATCTTTATCTTTGCCATTATGCTTGGCACCAAGTTTGGTCAAATCAATTTAGTTTTAGTCTTTTAATTTATCCCTTATCTGGTTCAGGTCATAAAAATATGGAGTATCGGTTATTTGGTGTCTCCCAAAATTCAGACCGATCCTTGCTACCACTGACCAGATATTTATAGGGCATTTTAGGCTTATGTATACAGAGAGAATGGGTTAATGGTTAGAAGGGTCATGAATTTCACTTGACTAGAATAATCAATCCTACGTTCTAGTGACACCAAACAAATGATTCAAACACGCTCAAATCCAAAAATGCCAGCACCTTTGGATACAAAAGGCCATCTAAATTCCTGGTGATCCACAGTGTTAACAAATCTGGGTTTCCGCTGGTCTACCCTTTTATATTTCAAATAATTTTTGAAGGATATTCCAAATTTGAAGATATTATTGTACTTTATTATGTCATTTTATTAATGTAAACAAACCAGCAGAAGAGAATTTTCTTGAAATAATCGGCATATTATTTAAGGCCCCCATTTCTAAAACTTCCGAGTGTATTTTTTCCCTTTCTTAAAGTTGTCAGGATGTAAAAAGAAACTGGAGCCTTATTTGAAACGTAAGTATGATAAGTGTCAGTCCTCTTCCTAATTGTATGTGTATCCGAAATTGTTCTATTCTATTTCCTTCCAAAATGAATATGTACTAGGCAAAAAAAAAAATCTATATTAAAAATAAATTATTCACTTATCAGTAAGGCTATCTCTTACATTCATCCAGTGTTTTTTTTTTTTAAATATTTTAGAGGAAATGTAATATTTGAGGGTTTTTTAGTGCACAATATATGGTATTTTTGAGGAATTTTATTTATTGCAAAGAAATCCGGGTTCTAGTTATATGAAATATCTGATTTGATGAGAGCAATCCTTGGACTGATTGACGGTCAAAACCGAGTTCAAACTTGGCCTGAAACGGTGTTGGAACAGCCATCTGACATTTTTGAGATTGCATTTTTAGCCTGTTGGAACATCCAAGCTCAACTGCGCATGCACCCATTAGCTGATGGTTTGGATGAAGAGGGAACAAACCTAATATAGTTTATTTTTATTATTTTAACCATCAGCAATGGTTGTAATAAATTGCATACAAGTGGTCAAATAAACTACTTTAAAGTGATGTCCGATGTTGGACAGTTTATTGTCCTACATCGGCATTCTAACCACGATCGGTTTATTCTCCTTTCTTATTGTTTTTACACTAAGTTAAACTTACAAATATAAAACTTAATACAGACTAAATAATTTACCTGAGAACTCAGTTCTTCAATTTTATGTAGATCACTATTTAATCTCGAAGAGGTTACTGTATTTGAGTTTACTATACCTCCAATTCGGCTGTTTGATTTGGCAACTACAAATTAAAAACACTTTTTTAAAAAAATCCTTACAAAACATTTCATAAAGTTCAATTTTATTCAATTTTAAAGGATTCATGCAACATTAAACGACACAATGAATAAAAACAGCACAGAACTATTCTACCAAAGCTTAAACTTGAAATGAAATTACATACAAGGGGGTCAAATAAACTACATTAAAGTGTAAGCATCTATAAATTAATGTAAATAAACATCTAGAAGCTAATAATATTCCCATTTTTACCTGATTTTCTTTTCCTCCTAATTATGTAATTTTTGTTCTAACCCTTTATTGTTCTTCACCACTTCATAAATTAATTAGTTTTAGTTTTTTAAGAGAGCTTCCCTTATATTGTGACAATTTATTTTTATATCAGTCAAAGGGTTTATTACAATGATAATAAATTTGTAAAATGTTTCTTTTCTTATTCAAAATTTGAAATGTACCTCCTTTATATTCGCTACAACTGTTTACTACAGCAACTGCCAGGATGTTGTAGGTGTGTTATGCAATCCCAATATTGCGAGGGTAGGGAAGGGTGTTATCACATGTTAATAAATAATGCAATTAATTAAGGTTTTTTAGTTGAGATGAAAAAAAGTTAATGGCACGAGAGGGATTCGAACCCACGACCTTCCGTGACCTCGATCCACTCGGACATCAACTCCCCATCTCAACCCCACCTTATGAGTCTTCCCTCCTTTTGCCATTTTTTTTTTTCTGATGTCCGAGTGGATCGAGGTCACGACAGCTCAGGTGGTAGAGCAGCGGCGTATCTAGCCGAAGGTCGTGGGTTCGAATCCTTCTCGTGCCATTAACTTTTTTTCATCTCAACTAAAAAACCTTAATTAATTGCATGTATTAATTGGTCAAGCGGACCACGAAAATAGTGAATTAATAAATAATGTATTATAATAAAGTTTGATTTTAAATGTCTTCATACTGGTGGTTTAAGATCCTGCACTGATGACATAATACAAAAGAAGATTGGGACAATCGTCACAACCAATGAGACAAGTCAGAGGTGACACTAATATGTCATCAGAGGATCTGGAAAAGGAGAGGAAGATTTTCATAAGCTAATGCGTCTAAGAATTTATAGGTGTACTTTTCAAATTTTGAGTAGTGTAAATTCGTTTGCATAGATTATACGGTTTAGACTGAAATATTTTGTGAATTTCATTTTCATTCTCAATAAAATATTCCATCAAGTAAAACTTAGTTTTGCCTCCATAGAAATTTTAAAAAAAGTAAAAACTATTTTATAGCAAGTGCAACATAAAAATTAGGATATTAACATAGCCGTGTTTTTAGGTTGGATCCATAACTTTTTATTTGGCCATTTTCACGTTACTGGGTAGTGTACATGGGTTGGGTTAGGAATGGTTGGAGTTAGGGATGAGGAGGGTTAAGAATGGTTAGATTAAATAAGTGTTAGAATTAAATATCCATGGTCAATGCTTTTCCATAAAGTGGAACAAAATATGCAAGTGCAAAGCGGAAGTTTTCAGGAGAAAAATGGGCGAATGAACCAAATAAAATGTTCCATAATTATTTCTCTAGAATATACAAAATTAATCCTGCATGAATGACACACGTTATATCAAAATATTTGTCATGCTTACTGAAATGTATGTAAGGTTAAGTTAGGAATAATTACTGTTAGGGACAGGTTAGGTTAGGAATGGTTAAAGTAAATTAGAATTAAAATATCCATGATTCAATGCATTTCCGTGAAGCGGAACAAACTATGCAAGTGCAAAGTTCAAGTTTTCTGAAGAGATTTCCTTGAAGAGGAAAAAATGCCAAACGGTCCAAATAAGTTCCATAAGCGATTCTCTAGAATATTCAAAATTAATCCCACATAAATGTCAACACATTATATCAAAATATTTGTAGTGTTCACTGAAATGTACGTTAGGTTAAGTTAGGACTGGTTATGGTTAGGAATGGTTTGGGTTAAGGACAGGTTTAGTTAGGAATGGTTAAGGTTAGGGACAGGTTAGGTTAGGAATGGTTTGGGTTAAGGACAGGTTTAGTTAGGAATGGTTAAGGTTAGAGACAGGTTAGGCTAGGAATGGTTAAGGTTAGGCTAGGAATGGTTAAGGTTAGGGACAGGTTTAGTTAGGAATGGTTAAGGTTAGGGACAGGTTAGGTTAGGAATGGTTAAAGTAATTTAGGATTAAATATCCATGATTCAATTTTTTTCCGTGAAGCAGAACAAACTATGCAAGTGCAAAGGGCAAGTTTTCTGGACAGATTTCCTTGAAGAGGAAAAAACGCCAAATGGACCAAATAAAACGTTCCTTAAGTATTTCTGTACAATATACAAAATTAATCCCGCATGAATTACAACACATTACAGCAAAATATTTGTTATGTTCACTAATTAAAAAATAATCTAATTTTTTTAATCTTATCTGAAGTTGTTTTCTGTCATCATCAGATGTTACTGACTTATTGAGAAGTTTTGTTGTGTATTGAACAAAAAAAAATTAATTCGTCGATAATAATAATAATAATTTGAGATAAGTGAATGGCACTTGAACAAATAAAAATAAATATCAATAAAAAATAATAAAAAGGTGTGACCCCAATCACAAGTTTATTCAAAATTCTTCTTTTAAGTAACATTTTAATTTGAAATTGATTTCAGCTAACGAAAAACTGAAAACCCACTCTTGGAAATTATACATAGATAAAATAATGTTATCTTTCAATTGTTTCCCCCCAAAACTTTTTTTTAAAGTAGTTTGACTGTTTGTTAGTTATAAGTTTAAAAGTGGATGGACAACTGTGGATGTGGCGAGTAGTCTGTAGTAAGTCACTAGAGATGGTCTATGTTAGACCAAAACGTGTCTGACAAAATAAACACCTAGTGTGGAAAAGGCAGTTTATTTTTCACCCATCAACTTATTATGGAGTTCCACAAAATTAAGATGGACACTATCAAAAAATTATTTGATAATTTTATCTAACACTAAACCCCAAGTTGTATATTGACTCTTTGATAATTCTGAAATTAATGCGGGTTCCCAATTAATTATTTAAAATATATTAAAAGAAATAACAGCTAAAATAATAGTTTTACGATTTTATGACTTTAATAATAACTTCCAACTGTTCATCGGATTACCAGGTTTTCCCAATTTAGTTGCTGGTTGGGCCGTCAAATCGGTTTTGGAAGAATTGGTCTTTCTACTGTTACTGCTGTTGATTAAGTTGTTTGATTTAGTGGTAGCACTGCTTGCACACCCCCCTCCCATTGCTTCTCCGCTGCGGGCTGTTATTGCACAGTATTCTTGCCCAGAATAATTAGCATCAAAGAATTTTTTAAACCATTGGAGAAATTCGAAATTGTCCTGAAACTTGCCTTTAACAAGTTTGTCAATGGGAACAATCTGAAAATAAAACGCATGCAACAAAAAACAAAAGTGAGAAAACAATATTAAATGAGCATAAATAAATTAAAATTAATTAAAACATTCTCAGGCAAAACTAACACCAAACAAAATTTTCAAGACCTCCTTCGTTTGTACAGATTCAATTATGCAAAGGTCATTTAAAAATTTTAAAAACTTACAAAAATTTAAACGGAAACTAACAAACACATCTAAAATTCTACAGTGTGATTTATCAAATGTTGAACAACGCTATTGAGGAGAGAATAAATGATGGACATTGGTTATTTCACATTCTTTCATGTTTATATAACTAATACAAATGAAACTGATGAAAATAATTTAATATTTCATCACTTAATTTATATTAGGTTTGTTCCAACACATCACAAACGTCAATGAGTCAAAGAGGCCACCTTAATTCCTGGTGATCCACATCGATAACAAATCAGGATTCCACTGAATTTCATATTTTCAAATTATAAGAAATATCCGATTTGACAAGAGCAAAAGACTAGGGAAATGTCTAAGCATATACTGGATTGTCCATAGCCAAATCCTCAGACTGTTTTGATTGTCAAAAATCAGTCACAAACTTGACCTGAAACCGTGTTGAAACAGACGTTTGAGTTTGCATTTGTTTGAACTTTGAGTTTGCACTGCAATGCCTAAACTCAACTGCACATGCACACCGGTTTGCAGATGGTTTGGACTTATGTTGGAACAAACCTATAATAACTAAATAAAACAAGTAACAAGAAAATCTCAATCAATCATAATTTTTACTGAATGCTATTTAAACCCACTTTAAAATCTTGAGTAAATAGGCAAATTTTAAATTAGGAGAAAAGCAGCCCAATACTTTTTCTTTAATGAAAGAATGCAAATTCAATAAATATATGTCAGTATAGGTTCATCGCCTTACAAATTTCACAACTCTTTGAAGTCACATTGAAACTTTGAACCAGATACTTCTTAAAATTTAATATAATCGCTCAAAAGCAAAAACCTGATCAAGCAATTGTCATGTTTTATAATTCTTTATGGGTCAAACTTGGTCTGATAATTGAAATGAACTCGGGCCTCAATTAATAGTCCGTCTTTGTCTTTGGCATTTACTTATATTTGAAATTTTTACAACAGTTTAGGCTAATTTTGTATGAAATCTTAAATTTGACAAATCATCACAACTTTAATTTGGTGCTTAAATAACTAACTTATAACAAACAAAGCAACAGCATTTGTCATAATATTACAAAAATAAAGTAAGCAAAACAGATCTAATAAAGTGTGGGTGGGTGGGGGGTTATAAAAAAAAAAAAAAAAAAAAATGCATTCAGTCATCAACAAATTACTCAAACTAGTGAAGGAGGCCTTAAAATTCATGCCATCTGGTTACCAGAAGCTATCCGTCTGCTAACTGGAGGCTTAGGTGGAGCAGGTGCAGTGAAACCTGCCGATTCTATATTACCAGAACCCAACGTAATCCCACCCCTCACATCGAGTGGATCATATTCATGACCATCATAGTTTGCATCAAAGAATTTTTTGAACCATTGAAGAAATTCGAAATTATCTTGAAATCGACCTTTAATTAATTTGTCAACAGGGATTACCTGCAATGAAACACAATTTTTCTTCAAATGTGACATTTTTTTTGGAACGTTATTCTAGAAGGGCTTAATTAATCTTATCGAAGATCGTGTTGAACGAGTTGTAAAAATAAAATTAAAAATAAGGCAATACGTTCCAGGAAGAAAATGTCTGTCAATGGTAGGGATAGAATTGAAACAAAAACACAAAACAATTTCAATCCTTCAAGTCAGAATGAGCCGCAATAAGAATAGGGAAAATGGATAAAGATAAACAATCTTAAACTGTTGCAGTAGATAACAATGAGTAATACAGTTTTGATAAATCTTTGAATAAGTCTAATAAGAAGATAAAACCGTTTCCTGTAAATTTTGAATTAAGAGTGAAAAATTGCTGCCAATATGATTTCTAGGGCATGTCTAAATTGAAATGACTTACACTAAATTAAATTTATTATATCACCAAGGACAATTTTCCCAATCAAATCCTGTTTTGCCTAACACAGTGGGAATACTCTCAAAAAATCACCATTGGTTTCCATTTCAATATTCTGTTATGAATTAAAAAATATTAAAATTGACAAAATATTATAAACAAGAAAACTAAAATGTAAAAAAGACTTACAGTAATATCCTATTTATAAAAAGTCAATGTACACACATACTACAAACTTAAGAAAACATACACAACTAACACTACTAATTATTTTAAAAAAGTAAGTACTTTTTGAAAACTGAATACTTTAAAAAAAAAAAGATTTTATTTTAACCTACATTATTTTTTGTAATTAGATTCACTTAAGACTATTTAAAAAAGCACGCTTGGAAAAGCCTCTAATGAAAAGTATCATATATTTGAGCAGATTAATTTAGAAATACATTAAAATAAATAACTTGTTGGATTCGTAGAATGAGGTAGTTTAGAAAAACACCTTTTCCATTCATGTTTTGAACTTTAAACGGGTCATTTTCAGGATATCAAGTGCTGTGCTATTCTTGTAGTGTCTTATTGATGTTGTGTAAGTAAAATTGTTGTTCTAGACTACCTCATTCTTGACCCTCACGAATCGAACAAATTAGTAAACAACCAGTTACTAAAAAACGCATTAAAATAGATACTTTTGCTGCATCAGGTTGTAAATGATAACTCGTAGTACATTTGGAAATAATTAAGAAAAATTGCATTGAGGAAATAATAAAATAGATATAACACACCTTATCAACACCTTTCTTCTTAAAAGCAGCTTGTAACAGCTTAAAATTCTGTATGTACTCGTGTTCTAAATTGGTTTTAAATTTTATTCTTTTCACTGGTATACTCCCTGCAAAACATTAAACATTATATTAAAAAAAAAAAATTAAAAAAGAATTAAATTACCTGGGAAAAGCATATCCATGTATTGACAGTATGCAGCACCGGTACAGAGCTCTTCAATTTTAGTAAAATTTGATTGTAAACAATCATTAACCCAAGCGAGCATATCATGTCGGCTAAGATTTTCTGATGTTACATTAGTTGAATACACGTTAACTGCCATTTTAGCCCACCTGTTGAAAAACAAAAACAATAAAAATGACAATAATAAAAACTTAACAGTCTTAAATAAATAATAATAGTGATTTAAACTACAATCTTAAAATAAAATTATACGAAGGTCTAAAAGTCTAATGTAGGACTGTAGTAGAATATGCATGTTTAAACCATCTGCCCGTTGCATAGCCCAAGGAAAGAAATGCAGTACAACTTTACAAATGAACAATATGGTCAGAAAAATACGGAAAAGTATTTTTGGTAGTGTGTACCAGCTGAGGGAGGTCAGCAAGCCACTCAGCTTGGAGTCTGCTAGTGTCTGGGAGGGATGAGGCGTACTAATTGATTTATGCCTTCCTGCAAGGCTGACATTGGCGAAGCTGCGTCTTTTTTTAAGATCGAGTCCCTGGGATGGTACCAGGGTCTCACTTGGTGGGCACGGGCTGCATTCAGCGTTGGCTCTCCACAGTGGCTCAGTAACAGTTTGACCCCGGAATGTGAACATTTTCATACTTATATTATTATGATTTTTAAATGGTTTTTATTTACCTTATAAACCTCTAACGAGTAGAGTGGAAACCCCAAAATGAATTTCATAAAGAAATGCATGGGCAAGAGCTTCCTCAGGGGCAGCGATTTGTGTCTGGCAGGTGCTCTTTTTTTTTTGTCTAATTATTTTTTAATGTGCTATTATGGGCTATTTACCAGTATTTATTTATTTAAGGTTGGATATTTACCCATTACTTTTCTGATTGCAAACTTGCTGGATGCCCCAAAATATGAATTAGTTGATAACTCAAGTTAACTGGGAAAGAAAATACATATTGATAAAATATGTAAGTTTTTTTTTTGTAAACAAGATCTGTATGTCTGTGTACTAAAAATTTGTTAAATGTAGTAGTTATGATTGTTTATTCTTACAGGCAAATATTTCAAGTAAATATAATTAGGACAGGTGCAATATTTTAAAATTTAATAAGTTAATTTGTTGAATTAATCAATAAACAAATAGGTTTGTTTATTGATTTTGAGGTAATGGGATAAACATTTTCCAATGCATTACTGAGAACATCTACTACCACTTTGTTGTTTATCTTGCCTCTAAAAAGAGAATGCACAACCTAACAAAACTTCAGATGCCATACAAGTCAAAGTGCACTCTTCAAGACAATGAACACATAATTTAGTCACTTTCCATCATTTTGGTCTGCCTATCCTTGCTGTTTTCATCTATAAGACTGTGTTTTGACTTCTGTTCACTTCCAAATTCTTAAAAAAAGACAACCGTGTATATATTCTTTAACTCAAAGCTTGGCTGAATGTCCAGCGAGAGCCCACTCCTTCTTTTGTAATCTGTCACGATCTTAAACCGCTAAAGTCAATTTGTTCAGAAATGGAGATTTTGGGAAGATTAGTATCAAAACAATATTTCTTAGAGAGCTGTGAGTGCTTGTGATTGGCCTCGTCAATGTCTAAGGACTACTGTTCCTGTTTGACAAAGATTTCAGGCTCTCATGATCCCGAGCACTCACACAATTCTGTGATTCGTTTAACATCCCTGATTGAGCCGATCTTCTTTAAACCCCCTTACATGTACATATGTAGAAATAAATTCAGTTTTTTAAACATAGTAAAATAATACTAATAAAATTTACTAAACTAATGATAGTAATAAGGTACAATGAGCAAGAAGGCTGCAGTACCTGGGGAGCACAAACCCCGCATCCTAGTATACTCCTCAATGAAAATAATATATTATTTAAAATATTATTATTTATAATTGAATGATGAAACCAGATTAAGAAAGGAAAGCAGAAAGACAAAGAAAGTTTTTAAAAATTCAGACGCCATGGACGTGAAACAAGCCAGCGAGGAAACAGAACATTCTTCCCAGAGAAACAAATTCCAAGCCAAAGCCCATGCAATCCGGACGGATGAGGCTAAAGTTTTAGAGGAGTGTTGAAGGCTTGGGATATGACTGGTGCGTATGGATAAGGAATGTGGGCAAAAAGTTGATAGATATTGAGGACATTTATTTATTTTAATTTTAAATATGTGTTGTAAAACTTAAGTTTACAAGTGCTTAAAATGTGGAGATTGCTGATAGGCACTATAATATAATAGGAAATATATCTTGGTTTAAGATCATAACAGTATCTACTGCAATTGAAAGTGATGAGCAGATTGAGAGTAAGGAAAGCGAAAACATAGTGCTACAGTAAGAGAGCAAAGGAATTATTAGGGATTTAATAAGGAGAACTAAAGTTTTGTGTGGAGTGAAAAAGCCATGGTGTTGAAGAGAATGGAGGCTTGAGTACACCTTTTTAATAATAGAGCTCACATGGTAATGCCATATAGGCTTGGAATTAAAAATAACACCGAGATTTTTTACCTTTAGGACAAATATTAATAGAAGAGCCAGTTTTTTGTAAATTAATAAGGACTGCAATTTGTTAGGATTTAAAAGGATGCCGTTGTTATTGACCATTTGTTGTGAGAATAAAGGTAGAGAGTAAAGGTCCAAGAATAGAGCCTTGGGATACACCAGCTGAAATTTAGATATAATTTTGAAGCTTTAATTCTCTGATTTCTTTCAGACAGGAAATAAGATGAGTAGCAGTAGAAGAAAAACCAAAAAATGCATCAGTTTCCAAATAAGCAAATTATGATTTATGAAGCCGAATGTTATCACCAATGCCTTGGCGGATATGTGAAATATTGAGAAGAGATGTCTCACAACTAGGAAATTTTCAGAAGTCGGATGGTAAAGGCATGAGCAAATAAATAAAGATATTTGTTTAATGCTTTAGAGCAGGGGTCGGCAACCTGTGGCCCTTTGCAACTTTTTGTGCGGCCTGTCAAAGCCCAATATAATTTTAAGAAAAATCAACAAACTTAGAGCGTGAGCGTGCCGAAATGTGGCCGGTGACAAAAATGCGCGCTAACAGAAGCATAGTGGGAAACCTATTTTACTGCGCAAGTTTAATCCCCACTCCCCATAATAATACTTATACTCGTATATGATATAAAAGCACTATTTAAGTTACATTTGAATGTGCGGCCCGCATAAAAAAATTTATTTTGAAAATGGCCCGCTGTCCGAAAAAGGTTGCCAACCCCTGCTTTAGAGAATGATGGAATAATAGTAATAGAGCAGTCACTAGCAAGGGGGGGGGTCTAGTTTTCTTGGGTTAACCAACTATTAGGGCTTCCTTCCAGGCCAAAGGAAGACAAGATAAGGTGAGAGAGAAGTTCAAAATTTGGGTTATGTATTTTAAGGTAACAGGAAGGGGAAAAAATGATGAGTTTAATAAGAATTTAATGAGTTTAATTGAAACTAAAAGAAAATTTGTTAGTGATCTTGAAGAGCAGGAGGAAATGGAGTTATTTTGCCAGCTTGATTTTCTTTTTCTGTTTAGTCAGGTCTGATTTATTATATACATTTATTGTGAAATGGTTGGAAACGACCAAGCAACAGGTTCATCACTCTGAATAAATCAACAGGTTCATCACCCTGAATAAATTATCTCACAATAAAATATACAATGAGCAGATAGTATAATTATATACAAATCTGACAAATCTCTCAGACCAGGAGGCAGTGGGGAGAGAAACAAGACAGTGCTGGAACTCCCTTTTATTTATTTGGGAGGGTAAAGATAGGAGGTCATGAGGCCATCATCATTTTAAACAGCATGGAGGATTATAAGGATGTTGAGGAAAGAGTTTGATCCAGCGGGTTAGGATGTAGGGATAGTTTAGAGTGGAAGGGAAGCATGCTCGGATAAGATCCTTCATGAATGGGATTGAATAGGTCTTTATGGAGACATAGAACTGCATTGAGGATATGGTGGAGAACTTTGGTTTGAAATGATTCGTTAGATGTTGGAGAATTTGGACGAGACCCACAGTTCGACTCTGTCCAAATCAGTCTGATGTTTTGTAAATGTTTATATACACTTTATGTTGATATTGGGTAGTCGTCTGAGTAGTCATCTTTTGTTCTTTTCTTAATTCCTGGTTAGTGATTTATTTCAAGGTGTTTTTTAAGGAACTCACAACCATTCCATCAAATCCATTTATTGAAGATATGTAAAGTTCTTGTCGTTTTAATCTTGTATGTCGGTTCCGTGAACAAGGGAGAAGAAAATACAAACAGGAATTTTAACATTCTTAAAATTGTCAGAGGGGTCGTAGACCCGAAAGGAGTTTATGTGCAAGTAGATTGTATCGATAGTAACAGGAGAGAACCACCTAACTCTTCCAGGTCCCTCTAGGATCAATAGAAACCACGAGTGAGAAATAAGTGCATGTCTCCATGGAGCAACGGATTATTATCAAGTTTTTGACCAAGGGGGGAGGTGAATCCAACGGAAATTTTGGAGCGATTAAGGGCTCAGTATGGAGACAACACCCTTTCAAGGATCCATGTTTTTATCAATTTTCTAGAGGATGTGAAAAGGTCAAGAATGACAGCCACAATCTCCGCCCAAGGACGAGTGTGACAAGAGGCCAACATTGAAGCGGCTTTTCATATTGACTTTTTCCATGATCAGTGCGCAGTGTTATTGTGAATTATCGGATACTGCAAACTTTTCATTTCGAAGGAGCAATTGGCCAGTGCCAGGTAACAACTCAAACGGGTAACACTACGGGGCAAAAATTGGATGCAATACCCCTATAGTACAGAATTGTCACCTTGTCTTTCAACTTTTTGGACCCCTCAAAGAAGCACTTGGAGGACAGCTTTTCAATGGCAACAAGGCGGTGGAAGCATTTGTGCACCAATGACTACAAGAATGTCCAAAGGGTTTTTATGACGATGCGATAAAAAAACTTCATATCCAATGGAAAAATGTATTCCTAAAGCAGGAGAATATGTAGAAAAATAATATATTTTTGTAAGTTTAATTACATACTTTTTAATGAGTCGTTTATATTTGACACACCCTTGTAAGTCTGTTATCTAAGTAAAGCCCAAGGTAGGGACATGGTTGGATTTTTTTAATTTTTTTCAGTTTAAAGCAGAATTTATGAAAATCAGGAATAAAGTGAAAAGTCCAACTGAGAGGGATTTCAATGTGCTGACAATCGACACTTCTCTCCGATCATCAGGTTAAAGCGAGAGGTCAGAACGATGCAGGAAACTGTCCCCCGTACTTTATTAGAATAATTGATAATCGTATTTATTCGGTAATGCACGTGCTAAAAGAAGGAATTAACCTTGTCTTGAGTTTTTTATTTGCTTACCGGCCTGAGTAAATATTTACAAATAATTCACAAAGTGGATCGTTTTTTTTTTTGGTTTTGTAAGCGGATTGACACAGGACTGTCGGCTTCTGGAACAGGGGGTCAATCCGACGTCGGATAAGCCAAGCGAGACGAAACGGACCGATGTAAAGTCGAGGATGAAATCGAAGGGGCAGGCGGAAAATAAAAGAGGGCCGATGTGTTCTGAAAATAACGGTGACCGCGACGGCGACCGCAACCCCCGCACGGCCGGCCCGAGGCGACAAACGACTTACGACGGGCGAAATGTCGTCGGACGATCAGACGAGAAACGAAATCGTCAAGGGAGCGTGTAGAATCCGCGGACCGTTAGACGGCAAAGGTTCACCGCAGTTAACGTGGTACCGAATAACCTAATAAAGAACCACAGATCCGGGATCCAACGGCGGAACGGAATAAGAGAAAACGCCAACACCGCCGGCAGACAAAGCCGCCTCACCCGGATCCCATCGGACCGAATGAAAACATTTCAAAACAAAATAATACGTCAAATATATAATTATAAACTTTCAGAGAGATTCGGATAAAGTTTTTCTTCTTTTTCTATTGAGCGGCCGATAAAAATATTATTAAAAAATATAATGAATGATGTACCCTGTTGGTGAAACTCCTCTCACGCCAGTGGAACGTTGTTAAAGTGCCAATCGCATGAAACTCGACTCCTGAGGCTCGACTTCCAAACTCCCCTGTTATAACAAATCCGTGACCAGTGCCTTGATAAAAGAAGTGGGGCGAAGTCAAGCGCGCGCCTTTCCGCCCGTCCGAATTTTTATTAAATCTCGTTTCTTTTCACAAGACGGATTTCGAAAAAAGGTTTTTTGGTATAAAAAAAAAATTTCTTTTTCGAACTGGAAATTCAGTCGGTGTCCGACGTCGAAGCTTTTTCCCGCGTTTCCGCTTTCGAGTCGGACCGCGACCGGCCGCGTCGACTGTCGAGCGTTCAAACTCAAACCGAGTGCTAAACGCCGACCGGGACGAAAAGTTTTCCGACGATTGTCTTTCGACCCAACATGAAAACGGACTTTGTGACAAAAGTCTGAATTTTAGTCGCCAAAGCATTGACAGGACTTGGCGCCGTTAAGTTCATCTTCGTTCCACATCGAACAAACAAGTTTTGTCCCAACCAGCGCGGTAAATTTCAAAACGAGGTCTCATCCCGACTGCAACTTTCTCCTTCTGCACTAAACCGCTCAATAAATATTTACAGTTTTGTAGTATTTACTTCCCCTAGAATTTTTATTTTATTTTTATTATAAATTGCATTACAAATTATTAGAAATTATTATGTGAAGGAAAATTTAATTAAGGGATTTGGAAAAAATAAAATAAAATAAAAGGTGTTAATTCCATAATTTTGTTTACATGACGTCCTCTGTTAGCTAAAACCTCTGTGCACCTTATTAGGCATACTGTTAATAAGGTTATCACTAATTTCATAAGGAATTTCACTCCACAGTTGTTGCAATGCTTCACTCAGTCGTTGCAGGTCAACTGGCTGTGGATGGTGATCGAAAAACCTTCTCTGCAACGCATCCCACATGAGCTCAATGGGATTGAGGTCTGGAGGCAATGGCGAGGAAGGGGCAGATGGGAAATTCCCAGGCTTTCTAAACATTGATGAACAACTCTACCTCTATGAGGTCTGGCATAGTCATCCGGAAACCGAAAATCCCTGACAATGAGATCCCTGGTTTGAGGGATAATTTCTTAGACATAACGGACTGCGGTGAGGTTGCCTTCAACAAAATGGAGTTCAGTTTGTCCTCCATTGTAAATCCCAGCCCAGAGCATTACACCGACTCCTCCAAACTGCACTGAAAGGAGCACGAACTGGGGCATTGTACGCATCCCCTGTTCTCGGTAGACACTTCGGCGCCTGCTATCACTATACAGACAGCAACGCGACTCATCAGTAAATATAACAGCATTCCAATTGGTGTTCTCTTCTAAACGCTCGCTGTACCATATTCTCCTGAGTTGCTGGTCGCGGGGTGTTGCTGCAGATCGTCTCAAAGAGGATACGATGTGAGGTCAACTTCCCACGATTATGAATCGTTTATGTTGATGAAGGCCTTGCGAAAACATATTGTACTTCGTTTAGGGTCTGGCGGCCACTATGGAAAGAGTTCTGTCTTGCAGCAGCGACAATATTTCTGTCCTCCCTTAGCTGAGATCCACTACCAGGCCTCCTATTGGCACTTTCAGTCTCTTGGAATATGGCCAAAGCCCGGGAAACCACGCTGTGAGAAACGCCAACTAGCTCTGCGATATCCACTTGCCGGTGACCTCGATGACTCATTCTCACAATAATATTGAGAACTTCTGATAAGATTACGTCTTTCCTTGGTTAAAGAGAATACAACTGGATTAAAATAGAAAAAAGACGAGAAAAGGTGTTTGTTTAGTAAATGAGAAATCTTCGTGTTTACTACTCTTAAGTAAATCCGTTTTTAAAAGTAAGGATTAACATTTGTTTGTTTTTGGTTTATTATTTTCTATTTTGTTTAATCCAACTAACAATATATCGGTTAATTTTATTAAAATTAATAGACTAAGAATAAATTACAAATATCCCTATTCATTTGTGAGCAGTTTATAATGAGGTGCCATCGCAAAGAAGTACAAACTTTTAAAGAAATATTTAGCCCTGTTATACTATTGCTTAAGTAAATTCAAAAAAGCGTTTAGTTCCAGCAGATTTATAGTACCTGTAGTTGTATGTATATGCTATCAGTATTTATGGTACTTTACCAGAAATAAAGAAAATATTCTGGAACTAACAGCGTTTTTTAATTTACCTACACAATAATATATAACGAGGTTCCACCGCAAACTTTAAAAGAAATATTTAGCTCGGTGTTACTCCATATTTAATTATATTATATATTTATTTGTTTTCCAATTTGAACCCCATTTTCTTGAATCTTTCTCAATTTGAGAGCTTGTATTTATAAAAAGAAAGTCTTTGGAAATAGTTTCGGATCGTGTTTTTTGTAAATGACAGAAAAAGGAGAGATGATATCTCGGTAGAGACGGAGTTGGCGTATCGGCAGGCGGTGTCGTGTGACTGAGTCACCTAGGGAGTGGCCGCCACCGCCCGGCGACCGTATTTCGAACCTCAGGGCTCATTCTCAGCTCGTCCGCCGTCCATCGTTCGCAGCGTGTCTCGAGCCCGCCCGTTTGTTTGTTTGTTTGTCTTTTTCTCCCGTTTTGTGTTTTAGTGCCGTGATAGCGTCGGTGTGCCATGTCGTCGACCCTGCGCCCTTACCTGACCGCGGTGAGGAGCACTTTGAACGCCGCGATGTGCCTGAACAACTTCTCCTCCCAGGACGTGGAAAGGCACAACAAGCCCGAAGTCGAAGTGAGAACTAGCAAAGAACTCCTTCTCACTCCCGTTCTCATAAGCAGGAACGAGAGGGAAAAGGTGCTCATAGAAGGGTCCATCAATTCCGTACGTATAAGCATTTCCGTCAAACAGGCGGACGATATCGAACGTATCCTATGCAAGAAATTCATGAGGTTCATGATGATGAGAGCCGAGAATTTCATCGTTCTGAGGAGGAAGGCCATCGAGGGGTTCGACATAAGCTTCCTCATTACCAATTTCCACACGGAACAGATGTACAAACACAAATTAGTCGATTTCGTTCTTCACTTTATGGAAGAGATAGACAAGGAGATAAGCGAAATGAAACTCGCCGTCAACGCAAGAGCTAGGATTTGTGCTGAAGAATTCCTGAAAAGGTTCTGAATGAAAGAGGGTGGCCGCTCTGCTCCATGTTCTCCTTCTTCACTTTGTATTCCTATCCGTCGAAAGGCCGCAGAACTGCCGACTGTACTGCATCAGCGTTGATTATGGACTTCTCTCGTACTTCTCATCTCTCCTGCAGAAATCAATTATTTATATTTTCAAAGTTCGTAACTGTGAAACGGTAAACATTGCTGCAATTACAGTCGAACGTTATACGCATTCCTTGCGATGAACAGGAAAAATATTGTTTAAATATATTGTGTTATGCATTCATATTGATATAAAGAAACTGTTAAAAAAAGGCTCTTGATATATTTATAATTGAATTGATTTTTCACGTACAGAGCCAGTTTTTTCATCAATGCATGGAAAATTAAAAATATATTATTTCATTTAAAGTTATTTTCATTTTCATTTTTTTATATATATTTTTTTTTAAATAATAAATCCATATTCTATGTTTATGCATTCTCACGATTCAACTTTTGTAATTCAACTTTACTCGTGACTTGAATCAATTTTTGTCCTTTCAAAAAAAACTGATCAACAATAATTAGGTGAAACATGATGTCGAAAGTAGTCGTATGCGAAGTTGTGTCAGTTTTTAAAAATTATTTTTCGGCTTCTGTCTACATCATTCTACGATCCAGCAGGGTTTCAGAGTAGTAGCTCACAAAACTCCCAACCGCATATCCTCCTACCGGCCCATCAGCCTTCTTCCTGCAATTTCCAAAATCCTCGAAACACTCCTTTTAAAGCGATTAATTCCCATACAAGATACTCTTAAAATGATTCCCTTTCCCAATTTGGCTTCCGTCCGCATGATTCGACAAAGTTTCAGAGTTTTAGCTCACAAACCTCCCAACCACATATCCTCCTATAGGCCCATCAGTCATCTTCCTGCAATATCCAAATGAATCCTTTTAAAGAAATCCTGGATACTCATAAAATAATCCCTCTCCCAGATTCGGCTTCCGTCCACATCATTCTATGATCCAACAAAGTTTTGGAGTTATCGACACTGTAGAGAGCTAAGAATATTGCTTGGATGTGTTCCTTAAAAACAGGCTTTTGATAGGGGCATGCTTTACAAATTTAAACACTTCCTACCCATCCTTTAACAGACATCTGCCTCAATTACTTGCATGGGTTCAATTCAACTTAGTAGTATCACTCATCTATACTACTGACATGCACACCCTAGTACCATCGTCACGACCTACACGACGATACAGCAATTTTGTCCTACTCGAATCCTATCCAAGGTTTAACATCCAAGAACACCTTGAGTTTATTGAAAACTGGTGTAAAACGTCTAGGACAAGACTGAATGAAGAAAAAGGCACTATTTTCACATTGAAAAAACGTACAGCAGAGATAATGACTTCATTCAAGTCAAATACTTAGTACAATACCTAGACAGACGTGGAATCCTTATGCAAGACAAAACTAGTATCAACTGAAGGCTTGGACAACTATGATGAATTCTACGACTGAAATCTCTGTTAACCTTCAATGCTAAACTAACCTTCTAAGGTTGTTCTAGACTTTACTTCGACTACTTTATACATACAGAACTATAGGGTTCTGCCAAGCCATCCAATCAAAAGTCCTCGGACAAATATCAAAGTTTCTTCAGTCACTAACCTCACTCAATATATATTCAATATTCCTCCTTCAACAAACGTCCATTCCCGATTCCAAAATTTTCACACCAACCTCTCAATCCATCCTAACCCTACTGCTCAACCCCTCTCCTAAGAACTTGCCACGTCCCCTTAATCGATGATGGCCTCTAGACCTTACCCGTTGAACCCCTCACATCATGTCCTCTAGGTACACTGGGAAAAAACCGTTTTATAATCACATTTGTAATATGATGTAGGGTCTATAAGCATATGTATAGGGCACAAATAAAAAAATATATTTACATTGAAGAGAGCAATTAATCGCTATTATTCTCCCACTTTACTAATTATACTTCACACCCTACTCCTTAGAAAGGAGGTCTCAGGGCAATTTCATTTTGAGACGTATTATGGGATTGCAGGAATGGGTCCTTTTGGGCTAGAGACTATTGGTGCGATGGGAGAGAATTTGGTAAATTTTTGGATAAATGAAGTTTTAAGATCTTTGTGGAGGGTTTGAGAGACATAGAGAGAATTTGAGACATAATACAGAGCATTTGTAGTTTGTCTGAGCACATTTGGAAGGTTTAGTGGTTTTTTTTTTCTTTTTCTTATTGGCCTTATGATCTTTGCATATTAGCCATGACGAATTCTTATATATGTTGTTCATAATTGGGGGTTATCGGGAAAAAAGGGCCAGAGGCGACGGTGGGAATCGAACCCACAACCGCGGCGTGAGAGTCTCTCATGCTAAGGTTTAGTGGTTCCCAACAGTTCTATTCTGTATGTCCAAATAGGTGAAACCCAAGGTGGCAAACTCTCAGTTATATTTGGGGATAGGAACTTAGTTGTACTAGATAGTGGGAGTCTTCCTTCAAAGTGTAAATATGACATGAACTTGCTTTCATTTAACTTCATTTTCCATTGTCTTGACCATGAGAAGCAACTGCATGTCGGGGTCAGACGATAATATATGTGTGTCATCTACAGTATAAAACGTATAGAGGATTGATCTGAGCATACTGTGTTACTCCCATGGCTTGACTCTTGAGAGCAGTATCTGTAGTAATCTGATCCTTGTCAGACCCAAAAAACCACTCTATTAGGTAAGAATGGAGGATTAAGTAGAGGATATTTGGACATGCATTTCAGGAGACCCTTGTGCTGCACGCAGCTAAATACTTCTTACTAAACGCAAGGGAGGTGGATATACTTAATAATGCAAAACACTTGCTGGACTTGGAATGATGGGAGCGAAAGTGTTGGTCTGGGGGAAAGTTAGAAGAGTTTAATTTTTACAACATTCTTTTAATTTTCATAACTATTATTTAATACATTTTTGCTCTTTGTTTATTTATTCAGGGAATAGGGGTGATGGTTTAACAGCCAGGTCGTTGTGTGTCTTTATTTCCATAACATTTTCAGCTCCATAACTACAGCTCTCTTCATGCAAATATTGACAATATATCAGTTGGATAGCCTAATTATTTTTAATTTTTTAAATAGCATATTTATTAAATCAAATATGAATAGTTTCAAAAAGTTTTATTTTTTCCTGACGTAAAAAGAGGTTTTGTTGGGGGTGGCAAGGGCACCTATCTTCATGTAACAAGAAAAAAAAAATGGAAAAATATTGATTGATGTCCTAAATAGTTGATGCCCTTCAATATAATTTAAAAAAAAAAGTGTGGTGATTAGTGACCGTTAATCGATAATTATTCAGAAATCGTGCGATGTGGTCTGGTGTGATGTAGGTTTCAGAAAAACATTTTCTTTATCGTGCCAACGTTTTGATCTTTATTGAGATCATCTTCAGGGCCTGGGATTTACAAACATTGTTCACATATAACAATTGCATTTTGGATGTGGAAAAGTGAATTTATAGAATGCAAAATATATTTTTTATATATTCAATCAAAGTATTTCTACTCACTCAAAGTGTTTGTCTTCTGTGCAATTGTGCCATTCTTGTGTGTCGTGTCGAGAGTGCCATAAAAAAATGAAAAAAAAATATTTTGCATTGTATAAATTCACTTTTCCATATCCAAAATGTAATTGTTATATGTAAACAATGTTTGTAAATCCCAGGCCCTGAAGATGATCTCAATAAAGATCGAAACGTTGGTACGATAAAGAAAATGTTTTTCTAAAACCTACAACACACCAGACTGCATCCCACGATTTCTGAATAATAAAAAAAAAATCATCAACACATGCAGCTTTAATCTAAACACACTCACTGTATCACACATTCTTAAATATGTTCCCTCTCACTTACATACCTTTCTCTCAAGTAGGGTTATGGAGTACTAGATATTCCTCCATCACCATCACCCTTTATCATGCATGTAGACAACTATACTCAAAATACCTAGTCTGATTGAGGGTCTGGGTGATGATGATGAGATACTAGGGTTTTGTTCCCAAAGCCCTGCAGCCTTCTGGCTTTCCTAGTTCCTTCGCCTCAGAAGTATTAGGTCATTGTCTATTGCTGCTACAACTTCATTCCCTGTTTTTTTGTTTATGTATCTTAGATTATGTTTGTTATCATTCGAAGAGACATGGGTGGCTGTTTCTTCCTCCTTATTGCATAATCTATAAATGAGTTTAGTCCTCTCTAACTTAAGCAGTGAGTGTTGTTTTAGCATAAGATTACTGTGTCTAATGCTCCTAGAGTTTATCCACTTCTGTTTTTGTCTTTTTTGGATCCATTCTGTGATAGAGGATTCTGTTTGTTTTTTTATCCCAAGAATAGATTCAAGGCCTATGGTCTTGGAAGATCCTCCTCTGGCCAGTGTGTCTGCTTTTTCCTTACCCAAAATTCCTTTGTGTCCTGGTACCCACCCATCAGGTTATTGTTTTTCCCTGGGTTTTGGATATTTTGAATGGATTCACTGACTAGTTCTGACGTGATTCTTTTTACATGCTGCTTGGCTATCTGATCTTAAGAGGATTTTTTGTCAATGTTAACCTCTTTTGGGATTTTCTAAGGCACAAGTATTGACGGAAGATATTTCAGAGGGGTTCTTGATATTCCACTTGATTCATACTTGATATATTCTTGTACTGCACATATATTCACGCATGTTCCAATTCTTTAGATATCATAGTCTAGCTTCACCCCCTCAATTCAACCCAAGACCAACCAGCACCCGAGGCCCCAGACAGTCGTTGCCACAACCGAGCCCTGCCACGCCGCCAACATGGGGTGCCAGCATTGTTAACAAAAATTGTAGGATTATGAATTTACTTTTTATTTATTAGTTTAATGACTGTTAAGTTCAATTTTTTTTATTGATGTTGAATATTCCTTAGTATGGATTGGAGGTTGTTGCGGATTTGGTGGAAGTATAAAAAATAACATTTAAAAAATTCAGCAGTAAAACTGGAAATGATGAAGGCTGAAATGGTATCCTCATGATCAACAGACAGCCTGTACCATCCTCAGACCTGGAGCCTTTAACTTTACAAACAGGAATCACGTAAACAGGAGCTGGGATGAACCAAGGGTTTTCTCTTTATTTAATTGTACAAACATAACATTAATCTAAATTACAGTGACAGCAATACAATTGTAAATTCTTCCTTTTAAATTTAATGTTCAAATTGCTGTCTTCTTTTTGCCAATTTCTCTTCCAGTTCCATACCTCTTGTCGTTTTGTACTGTTACAATTACAAAGATTAACAAAAAGAAGAGAATTATCTTTTGTAAAATATCTAACCTTGCTTAAGTTACGCTGTAAGCTTAACTGATTGTACAGTCTTTTCCCATCTGCTGAGCCGCAAATAATTTCTAGCTGAGGAAGTTGTAACTTAAACATTTCACCACCTGTCATCCCTTTCATCATCTCACAAATCCTTTATTGAAACAAATCATATATTAAACACAAGAAAATATGTTCTACTTAGTGGTTTTATCGCTAATACCACCAGTACATTTATAATAATTAGTCAATATTATTTACCTCTCATTGAAATTTTTCTCTTTCAGCCAAGCAGTAACTTCATCCGGTTGAGAATGTGCATCAATAAATACCTGATTTTTACGCTTTAATATAATCGGCTTCCTACCGTGAAATACCGATAATGCATCCTTTAATTCAGCGAACATTTTATATTTTTCTGTATCTTCTGAAACTTGAGTTAAACACAACTGTAAATATACATATATAATTTTTTTTAAAGTAATTAATATAGGAAATGGTTTAAATAAACATTGCTAATAATAGACAAAAGACTTAAATATTGTCTGACATGTTCTTACAGTAATTGTAAATTCACAAACAAGGTGTTTTATTTTGTCAATAGTAGTCAAGACACAACAATCTCTAGAATAGACAAAATGGCAGTTTAGGTTTCAAAGCTTTTACAATTATTAGAAAAGTATTGTACAACAAATATAAAACTAAACTGAACAGTTTTTATAACTAGTCACCATAAATTTATAGAAAAAATGAGAAATTATGCAAAAAACTTAACCATGGATTTATTTGGTTCTCAAAAGTGAAGTGTGATACCACTGATTTCTGACTTATATAAGATCAATGCACACACATGTACATACATAAACACATGCTCAAAATTTAGCCTATTCCTTCCTGCAGTCACCCACAATTCGGGGAATACTGAAGAATAGAGTAGTACCCTCACTGAATACAATGGGTAGATTAAAAAGGCGAAACAAGAATCATGGAGGAAATACTGTAGAGAAGTTGAAAACATCACTGAAGCAGTAGATTCCACAAAGTCTTTGCCCAAGACCCTATAAACCCCATTGGAACATTAAAAAAACCAGATGAAAAACATACACAAACCGGAAAGGAAACATTAGAAATTCTAATAAATACAGACTTTCCTGAATCAAAAACTACTGCCAACCTGGAGATAAAGGAGAGTGCTGAACCCGCCAAAGGCCACAAAGCCAGCTATCAACAACTTCAGCCCATTCAAAAATTCAGGAACAGATGGGATATACCCAGTACTCCTACAAAAGGGAAAAATAACATTAATCCCCCCGCATGTAAAAATATACAGAAGCTGCCTGGCAATGGGATACAACCATACAATATGATACAAGCACATGGAGAACTGTAAAAGTAGTTTTCATTCCTAAGGTTGCACAGAAAAACTACACAGATGCAAAATCACATAGACCAATCCGTCTAACATCCTTTCTACTCAAAAAGCTCGAAAGACTAGTTGAAAAACATATAAGGGGCAGCTCTCTAAAAGAAAAACCCCCTTATAAATATCAACATGTCTTCAGAAAGGAAAATCCCGTGAATCAGCACTACACCAATTAATGATACAAATAGAGATACACTGAACAACCAAGGAATAGCCTTAGGAACCTTCATGGCCAATGAAGGAGCATTTGATGATACTCCTTTTGTAGCGTTACATCACTCAAACAGCGAGGAACTGACAAAACCTGCTGCAGATGGATAGAATCAATGATAAAAAGCAGAAAAGTGCGGGCCTTCATGTTCCACAAAAAAGTAGAAGCAGCAGTGGCGAGAGGGTGTCTACAAGGAGGAAAGATAGTGGATGATCTCATATGCAAACTAAATGAAAGTGGAATCTATACCCAAGGCTATGCAGATGACATTGTCATACTAGTCAGGGGAAAATTTGACTGACTATTAAAAGAGCTCACCCAAAGAGCACTAAACATGGTGGAACAATGGTGTTCACAATGGGGACTTAAAGTAAACCCCTCAAAAACTACCCTAATTGCTTTCACCAAGAAAAGGTCCTCACCTGCACGTACTACAGCAAAAAGTAAAATATTGCTAATGACCACAAGAAGAACCTAAGGCAAATCTTGGGGATGAAAACTGAAAATGGCCTATTGGCTGTACACAGCAATAATAAATAAGGGCCAAAATAACCTATGGATTAATTTGGTCGACCAAAGCTCAACAAAAAGTAGCTACTCAATGTAACCTATGTATTACAGGGGCAATGAGAACAACCCCTACAAGTGCACTAGAAACTCTGCTACTTCCCTCAAAACAGTTGTACTAACAGAGGCTAGGAAAATCTCATATAGGCTCCAAAAACAATCAAATTGGATAGGAACTAAACAATTCGGGCACACAACCATAATTAACAAAATCAGACACCCATTCTTAGAAATGGGAACTGACAAAATGATCCTAGAAATATTCTTTGGAACATCTTATAAAGTCTCGACAGACTATAAAGGAGAGGAAGAACACAGGGGAGCATCAGATACAATGGTATGGTATATAGGTGGCTCCAAAACAAATGAAGGAACCGGATCAGGCATTTTCTGTGCAAGCCCAAAATATGAGCAATCAAACTCATTAGGGAAGTACACTTTGGTCTTTCAAGCAGAATTACATGACATCAACGCTTGTACACTAGAAAATCTTAAAAGAGGTTACTTTACTGAAAAAAAATCTTTATAAGATTTGATAGCCAAGCAGCTATTAAAACATTAGCATGTAAAAAAATCACAACAAAATTACTCAGTGAATGCATCCAAAATCTCCAAAACCTGGGGAAACACAGCAACCACCTGGTGATATCTTGGGTGCCAGGGCACAGAGGAATTTTGGGTAACGAGAAAGCAGACACACTAGCCAGAGTAGGTCCTACAAGACCATACCTTGAATTGGGATAACAAAAACAAATATAGAATCCTCCTCAGAATGGATCCCAACAAAACAAAAGGAGAAGTGGATAAACTCTAGCAGCACTAGACACAGTAAACTTAAGATGAAACCACCCTCATCAAGACTGGAAAACTCACGTCTGCAGTTGGAGAGGACTAGACTCAGAGGAGTGATGGGACTACTAACCGGTCACTGGCATCTGAGAAAACATCTACACAACATATACAATGATGATCCCATCTGCAGATTATGCAATGAGGAGAAGGAAACAGCACCTATATCATCTTCAAATGCGAAGTAACAGCCAATGGAGTTTATCGTAGCAGTAACAGTCAATGACCTGATACTTCTAAGAAGGATTGAGTCTGTTGCACTGACTAGGGAACAAGTAAGGTACAATAAGCTAAAAGGCTGCAGTGCCTGGGGAGCCTAGTATCCTCATTACCATACTGTACCATGCCACCTACAATTCCAGCTTTTGTAATTTACAATAAATGACTGGCAGGCTTCGAGAATCACCCACCACAGGTGTTGGTAGTCTGGGGTCAGGCCTTGACATCAACAGGTTATTTCAACAATGGTCATTTTCTCCAATGCTATCAGTTCCTAAATACAACACATTCACACTCTCAGAAATAAATCTCATATTTTTTTTACATGCTCTCTATATGAAGCCAAGGAATTGCACAGCTCAATTAGGTGGGACACATCGAGCAACCAAAAGTAACTGTCCATGTCTGTGTAACTTTCTAACTTCGCATAGCCTATCCTTAATTAGGTGGGGGGATAGCCCTTCATCTACGAATCAGATCCTTTAAGGGCCACATATCGACAATGGTCTTGATACGTAAGAGCTTCTCTGCTAATGCTACTGCTGCCGCATTCTTTTAATCATGATTTTTATTGCATCCTTAGCAATAGAGGGCCGGAGGCCTTTTCATTGATATCACTGAGGCCCTACAATCTGAGTAACCACAAATTTATTAGATGTGAATAAATAATTATCTTTGTTTAAACCAACTCATTATTTTAGTATGGGTTTGTTTAGTACTGTTTAGTTATTACATTGAGAGTAGAGTAAGTGAAAGATAATTTTGATCAAATTAACTCACCTAGAAATTTTTACACTTAATAAACAGATTCACCTTGTCTAGATTTATTTGTTGACAATATTTCTTTGTACGAGTTACTATGAGGTAGTTTTTGAATTGCTCTTATTTGCCACGGTAGCAGTCCTGGGTTCAAATCCTGACATAGCCCATGGATTTGTAATTGTGAATAATATAGAGAAAGTATAGTAAAGCAGTTTGACCTCCCATCCTTGACACCCAACGGGTAGATGGATGTTAAACTCTCCGATTAGGAGGGCCGCGGTAGCCGAGTGGTTAAGGCATCAGACTCTCAGTTAGAAGATCCCGCGGTCATGGGTTCGATCCGCACCGTCACCTCTGGACTTTTTCTGACGCCTAAGGGGACCGGTGGCCTCAATTGAAAGAAATTGACACGGCACTCACCAATGGAAGGAGCGGGATCAGATCTCAGCGACCCTGAATTTGGTCCCAACCCCCTTCAAAAATGAGTTTCTTCGATGGAAGAACACTGGCACACCGGAGGCTCAATTCACCCTTATGTTGCGAGCCCCCAAAAATGGAGCCAGGGATAAAGTACAATAAGCAGCTGCAGTGCTCAGGAGGGAACTCCTCCAGTTCCTGGTAGCTATTGTTTAAAAAAAGGGGGGGAAACATATATGTCAGGAATTTAATTTTTTAATTCATTTATTTTTTAACTATCTTCAACATACAACTGATATCTAATTAATTTTGTACTTATTTTTAATTAATTAATCTTTAATTAAGGTTTTGGTTGAGATAAGAAAGTCATCTAGCGGGATTCGAACCCACGACCTTCAGCTAAATACGCTGCTGCTCTACCACTTGAGCTATCATGACTTTGAACCACTTGAACACTAACCTCCCATCACATCCCCACCTTTTGAATTTTCTCTCCCTATTATTTATTACACGTTTTGGCCACTACTTGTGATTGTTCTTTTATAATTTGTCAAATATTTTAAATGGTGTAAAAGTTTTGGTTTTGTCCATTTTAGTACATCATGGAGTAATTTTAAGTCTGTAAGATGTCCTTACAGTTGTTACTGTATCATCGAGGATTTGGCAATAAGACAAGACTGATCAAGGCCAGCGTCCCACAAGGGAGAATTTTTTTTTAATAAGGAACCGGGGCACAGCGGGACAATAGGGGCATATGGGCTGCACTCTCAGGGGTTGAGATATTCAAAATTTCTATTTTATCTTCCCTGTTATACCTGATTGGGATGATGGGCTTGGACTGTGATACATTCACATTGGCCTTGTAGATGCAGCTCTGCCCGCATCACATCCGACTGCAATCTACACTACCGCAGGTCACACTTCCTTATTTTGACTATTATTAAATTAGATTTCGGCAATTAATTCTATCTCCCTTAAAAATCAAATAGACTCGAAATCGTTGCTTCATTGCCAATAAACAATTCAAACAGAGAAGCCAGCAATCCACTGCTTAGGTGTGCCCTTCTGTACCATTCACATTCCAGCAGTATGTTGTGCAGTGCCATCAGATACCCATGGGTAATTCACGTGTGTCCAATCCTTAGTCTTGCTCAGTTTTCTATTATTGCCCGAATTGATGGTTCGTTCATGGTGAGTTGTGCTTTTTCTCATTTCTTGATTTGAGCTAAATGAATTTTTATAGTTTGGTTGTTTCCATTTGACAGGCTGAAATGATCTGAAACAATTGGGTGGTTCGTCATCTTGTAGACCCCAACAAGACATCTCATCTCACAATATTAACAAGATTTTGGGCTGGATACATAATTTTTAGTTACATATACATTTTTTAATGGCCTTATGAACTTTGCATATTAGCTAAGGAATGTGATATATATGATGCGTCTTTTTTGGGGGGGGGGGATTGTGTGAAAAAAGGGCCCGGGGCAATGGTGGGAATCTGACCCACGTCTACAGTGGCCCGTTTATATATACATGATTCAATGTTTTTCTATGAAGTGGAACAAATATGCAATTGCGATGCATTTTTCCCATTTATCATTAGACAGGTTAATCAGTCCCTCTGCCTTATGTGTATGGCATTGTGGTTTTAATATTGCAATAAATCATGTATCACAATTCAATTTATAGTAGATGATGGGGTTTGATCTGCGAGTTGGCGAACTCATGTTGAACACACAACGAATTCAATTTATGTTTAAACAGTTCAAGTCCATCCACTAATTAGGTTAATTTAAAATATTGAACTTGCAAGTATTTAATACATAGTTTCTATTGGGGGTGCAAATCAGTTTTAAAGGATTTTCTATAAAAAATGGGGCTTTATGGTGCAAAAATGATAACTTTTCCCCATCTTTCTGGCAGCATACGAATTCCTCGTTGAAAGAACAACTGGTCAACTGGTCTTTAGAGACAATGAAAGAATCAACCCACTTTTTCCTAGTAACGTGTTGCTAAAACGAGCCAGTCATTGATTGAAACAAGTGGTATTCAGAAGGAGCACAGTAAGTATATCCCATTTGAGTGTTTCCAAGTAGTTTTTGACAGACATAGAACATGTAGTCGTATGTCATGCCTCTGCTCATCTCTTAACGCATCAATTTTAGTTGGTACCGATTCCCCGGCATGGTTTTATTCAGTTTTAACAGATTGTAACACTACACCCATCCATCCCACCGAATTCAGAGCATGGGCTTTGATCCATCGATATTTGGCTTCGCCATAAATGTTGTTGCATGGCCGGGCTTTTCCAACAATTTATTATCCTTTGGATTGTCATAATGAAATCATCAAATGGTTACAATTCGATGCAAAAAATTTATTTTTCAAAATCACCACTTTTTTTTCAAATGGAAGCAGAAAAGTAAGCTTCCCTTGCAAAATTTGACGAACTGAAAATTAAAGCCAATTAATGATGCTTTAATAACATGAATGTGATTAGATGATGCGATTTAATACAGCAACACTCCTATAAAACCTTTTTTTTAAATTCTAATTACAAATTTTTTTAATCAACGGTTCGCAACAGCAGAGGCCCTACCTACGTCAACCCTTGGGGTGTCGGTGTTTAAAAAAAAATATTTGTACGTATATCGGGTTCAAATGCAGGTCTGCTGGACCTCTAACCTGGGACCTTTACCTTACAATGATGAGTGCCGTATGTTAACTGCTGCAGCCACTAAAACCCTGTAAATCCTTTAAAACTTACTTCTACCCCCAATAGACGGCACAATACAAGGGAATCATGACCAAAAATATAATCAAAATGTTACATTATATTATATTCTTGATACACGATTGACAACATATGCATAGCAAAGTGACATTGAGGAAAATCAAAGTACACAGAACAAGGATAATTGACACAAAAATATACAATATACAAATTTTTGGACGGTTTTTTTAATATTAAAATTCGATAAATTTATTTTAAACGAGTACGGCAATTGTTGACATAGATTAAAAGTTCGGTTAACATAGTCATTTTTGCAATTAACACCTGTCTTATTGTACTTTTTTTATTTACCCACCGGTTTGTTCTTGATGAGCATACAAGTGTATATTTTGAAACACATTGCTACTATCTGTAAGATTTAGGCAATTGACGAATCTGATGATAAAGGGAATGGACATGTTCTATCTCAATGTTTTGGAAATAGTTTTTATTTACAAAATAACAATTTGTGTTAATAAATTATTCTTTCGCCTTTAATTATATCCAAATAAAATATGATTGTAAGAAAGTAAATAAATAAAAAAATGTATATAATATTATATAGAAGCATTTGAAAAGATAAAATGGTTTAATTAAAATAAAATAGAATGTCAATTGAATAAATCAATTATTTGTAAATTAAGTACAGTTAACAGTTATAAAATAATAGTAGGGGGATGGTATAACTTTTTATTTTATTTTTTAAATAAAAACTTTTCTTTACTATTTATCTTAAAATCGGATTGTCTTTACCTTTTGTCAATTGTACTTCATTGACAGAAAAAGCATCCTTAAATACATTTGCAACATACACAATAAACAACAAATAAAGCTCTTAATACAGATTTAAACAACAACATAACAATGAAAGATACACCCACTATTTGTTAGGCACAAAAAACAAAATTGTAACATTTAAAAAACTTAGCACATGTGTTTTACAATGACAATCTGTTTTTTTCTTTTGATGAAATAACTGTTGATTAATAATTCAAGACAATAACTGTCTAATAAGTACAAACAAAACTGAGGAAATTTCCTGATTTTTTCATTTTGGGGAAAGGTTCAAAAATACCGGAATTCTCCCATCTTACCGAGTCTCTCTTTACGAACCCATTCAGCCGTAGCAGGCGTCGGTTGGACGAGATTCGGTTGTGATGGCGATGTAGCTGGGTTCATTCCACTGGAATGCCCACCGCGTTCATCCTAAAATCATTAAAACTTGTAAAGTGGAAAATATCCACAATCCTTTTTTTTCTTCACAAATTACAATTTGTGTTACATTCTTTCTAGAAAATGTTAATTTGTGCAAATCTGCACAAACCATTGGAAAAAAGTTCTTTCTTGGACGTACAGTATTCGCATGGAATTATACGTGCATGTTGTTCTTTAATTTTTACTTTTTTAAATTATTATTCAACAGAATTTTATTTGAATTTTGAAAAAAAAAGAAAAGAAAACAGCTTTTAAAAATATGTCAAATAATTTTTTATTTGTTTCGACCCAGCATTGTGCGGGCTTACAAAGAATGTTGAAATGTACAAAATTAATGTTCTCATTTTATTACCTGAGGTGAAAAATAGTTTCTTGAAAACGACTGATTCCCAAAGACTTCACTGTCCAGCGGTTGATAAGGCGTCACTATTGTATGAGGGACGTGTGCGACATCGCCCCGACTGTTTCGAGCCTTCCACCACTTTCGAGAATCATCCAAAACCTGACCAAACAAGACCAAAAACCATTATCGTATTAACACATAACTCCTCATAAAGTGTTTTTACTTCACATTTTTCAATTATTATTTACAGATCATGAGATGCGGTCTGGTGTGATGTAGGTTTTAGAAAAACATTTTACTTATCGTGCCAACGTTTCGATCTTTATTGAGATCGTCTTCAGGGCTCAAAGAGTTTGTTTTCTGTGTAGATGTGTCATTGTTGGGTGTGTCGTGTTGAGAGTGCCCCCAGATTTTTCATTAAGTTAAATTATATTTTGTCAATATATAACTTGATTGTCTAAGTTCGTCCTGGTCGGCCTATTCTTGAGTGATATTTGTTATTGGGAGGGATTCAACATTTTATCATCAGTGGAGTGCCACAAAATTAGCAGACTAGGATGAACAGTGACAACCAAACTACAGGCTTCATCACTTTTCAGACCTCAACAGATCTCCCGAGCTACTTACACAACCATGATAGCTCCTAATTACTTGCAACTAATGCAGAAAGATAATACATTTAATTTTAAACTAAATAAATTGACTGGTGCATTAAATTTGTCTATTGGTGTAGTTGATGAGGGCCTAAAAATTAATAAAGACCAAGTGGGACATTGATTCCATTCTTGAAAAAAACCAAATATCTAGGAGTCACACTGGACCAACAGCTTGCATGGAATCCACATCTAATTAAAACTACGCAGAGCCAAAATTGCCTGGGGGAGGTACAGTTTCTGTGTTAAAAGCTGCTAAAAGAAACTCATTGGTCGGTTGCCCAAGACAAATGGGTTGGTGGTGTGGTGGACTTCGCAGGCTAAGGGGATCAGGCTATTAAGCTGGGTTTCCAGTGCATGAAAAAAAATCACTTGCGCAATTAAATGTGAGAATCACTCATGAAACACCGTCTCGGGTTAACCATTCCCGCAAAGCGAAACAAGATGAGTACTCAGTTTACGTGAGACAAGTATGTCGTTTATAACTTCATGAACTGCTGCATCAGTGTTTGCTATCATGACGATACTTTTTGTTGTAACTTTTGTATTTGACCCATTTTGATGCTATTTTCTTCCATGCATCCTCTCTTGTTCTTGTTACAATGAGTTTTATCTTTAGCATCCCACAAAATACGTACAGAATACATTCATTCTCATACTCGAGACAAGAGCGTTTATATAGAGAGAAACAAACAACATGAAACACTTTGATGTGTGCTAAAAACCCATAACATCCTCACACCAAAAGTTTTGCAGTCCCAGCTAGGTATCCACAAAGTGAGAAGTTTCACGAGTGATTTGTGCGCTATGGAAACCCAACTTTAGGCTTGCACTGAAAGGCAAGCTTGACTCAGTGTTACTACAGCCATAAGTAATGCAACTGCAGCCTTGGAGTGTTGATAAATCTTCCACCGCTCCATATTCTAATCTAAGGAAAAGTCAGAGAAGTCGCTCACAGGCTCATAAATGGACAACCATCTGCAATAGAAACTGAGGGAGTTGATACAGGCATGCCAATCGATGCCACTACTCTAAAATACAACTTCACCAACAAATATAAGGTATTTCTATTGGTATACTGATGGCTCAAAAACAGATAGAGGCATGGGAGTTGGAGTCCAAGGGATAATCATTTGCTTTGACAGTCAGCCATGAGGCTTTGACAGTACTCAAGGCCTTAGCCTCATGCGAGGTTTGGGCTCCCTGGCAGAAGTCAGTGATGTCAGGTCCCTGGGCATTAGGGCATTGAGAAAGTGGAAAAGCAGGGGGGGAAGCCAATATGAATTTTCTGTGCCCTGAAGTTTACGTAATTGTTCTCTTATAACAAGGAAAGTAAAATCTGCAAGCAAAATCCTACACTAAGGAGCAACTGCTGTCAAGGCAATGGAGGTTGATTAATAATCTGAAACTAGCCATTGATTTATAAAATTAGAGGAGCATAATAGAGGTGGTAGCCTACTCAGGCTGAGGTGCTGAAGGCCGGCCTTGTGGCCACCTCATTATCCCTATCCCTTGATAAACAGGATGGTCTACTCACAACTGGTTTTGCAGAGATCAGGATTTCAATTGTTAAATACTCATCATCAGAGCAATTTACAAGTACATTCACCATGCAGATTGTAGACAGTTCACTGTCTAAGATAGACACTATCTACAATTTGCACGCTGAATGTACTTGTAGATAACTTGCATAGTCTGATGATCCGGATCACTGCAAAAGCAGTTTGTCAGAGATCTGAGTTTTGAACTATTTAACTAATTTACCACTCTATCATGATAATTTTTTAATGGAAGTTCATAACAGCAGAGGCTATATCCGACCCTAGGATGCTAGTGTTTATTCAGGGGGGAAAAAAATAGTATGTCGGGTCCTTCGAATCTTCACAGTGATGAGTCGCCATGCCAATACCTAAATCGTTGCAGCCATTGACCCCCCCCCCAACCAACAATTTTTAATAATGACATTGCTGTTCAATAATTTTCAATTTAGCACCCCTCATTTATACAGTTTTTTATAGTTATAAAGATAAAAGAATATATTGATTTTCCTAACTAAAACAATTAATAATGGTGTTGTTAAAATTACCTGCAAGTATTCACCTCTGACTACACTCAACTCTTTGTCATTGTTAGCTGTCCTGGGATATGTTACTTGGACAATTTTCGTATCCATTCTCGTTAATTCTTCGAGCCACCTTGCTTGAGCCCTATCGAACTTTTCGCCGCCCATTACAATACCTGCTCCAGTCCTTTCGATTGAATCTGCGGAAATATCACTCCTCGGAGGAGGAGGTGGGACTTCTTGTTCAACAGGTGCTTGCAAATCGATCCTACAAATTGTTCATTCATTTATTTCTTCAATTTTAGAGTAACACAATATCAATGTTACCTCTCTTCACGACTGAAACGGTCGTTTCTGGATGGATAACTGCGTTCATAAGAGTACCTCGGTTCAGAAGGCGAAGGGGCTTGTCTATCATACTCAAAATAATCACTACTGTAGTGTGACTCTTCTCTTTCTCTCTCTCTTTCGCGTTCTCGTTCTCTTTGGTAGTGTGTTTCTCTCATGTCCACCTAAAAGAAATTTTTTTTTAGTAGTATGAATTTAATCAATATCAAAACAAGAGCAATGACAAGGAATATTCATTTATCGTTTGAAGGAGGAGGAGGAGGAAATTAATCACATTCAAGTGCTACAACAAACGGACCTTCTTGTTAAATTATTTTGAACAGGATGATGCCAATCATGGAAAATTATCACCTTAAGGGCAATGAGGACACAATGAAAATAAATCTTTCATGAAAAAAACAAAATGACTGATTTTTTTCTACAAATGTTTAAAAAAAAGATTAAGGGTTATTTGCCTAGATAAAGCACCCAGACAGAAACAAGATGAGGGTCTACAAGCTGAAATAGCGGAAACACTTCTCCCCCAGCTACATGTGGGTTTATCTATGAAATATGTTTAATGTTCACGAATAAAACATTAAATTATATTCATTGTTGTTCAGGGTCTGCTAGCACTGCCAGTCAATCTGAACCTCCAAACTGAAGCTAATTTTTGTCCAAGAATGGTCCCTATATTGTCCCATCAAGAGCTGTCAAATCCAATCCAAGTTATTCTTTAAGTGTCTATTATTTTCTATGATTATATATTTTTAACCTATGTATTTATTTCATTTTCACTATGAATCAGTTGTTTTTACTATTTTTAAATTTTTTAGTACAATTTTGTTTATAAATGTTTTAAGAACAGTATGAATTTTGCATTTTGCACTGATGATCTCTGGCCTATTGGTTTAAAGTGGAAGGTGGGACCCTGTGAAGTGCATCTGGTGAAAGCCAGGACAGGGCAGTACATCCAGCTCCACATTTACGCCCTATGCCCTCTTTTCACTTAAAATGGACCGCTTCAGACGGCCGTGGATAAGAACCGTCATCCTGCATAACGCATCAGAGGAGACGTAAATGTACAAGTTGGGGGAGTAACGAGAAATTCATGCATTAGTCTTGTGAGCTAATATGAAGTCTACAAATGACAATCGTCTATATTCTCTGTCTCTGCATATACCAACTTTTAAAGGGCTTCAGCATTTCATATTTTTTTAAAAATAATAGTTTTACACTATTTAATAGTTTTATTAACTATCTCCAACAAAATTAGATCAATAAAAAATTATAACTTGATCATCTGGACCCTCTCCTTCCTTATCATTAGTCCAGATAATAAATTTTATTTTAATAATTAAACTAATCTTCATGAGTAAAAATTGAACTTTAATAATGTATAAGAAAGAAAACTCACGTTTAACATTTGTATATTTTTTTTGCTTAATGGGAAAACTTTGATTCATGGATATGTAACCCTAATCATAAATCTAAATCTAAATCTAACTCTAACTCTAACCCTAACCTAACCCCCTACATATCCATATTAAAAAACTAATTATGAATTACTAATTAATAACTACTAATTACTAATTATGATCAAATTTAATTTTTGAGCAATTATACGACCAATCCTTCAAAATGCTTTGTCTAATAATGTGAAAAAATTATTGTGAATTAGCGCACAGAACTAAATTAATTGATTTGCATAAATTTGAAGTGAATTTTGTGTCGTTACCTCATTTTGTACAGCTCGCAATTCTTCCCCCCGGATCGGCTTATTTATCGGGCTAATTGAATTGCCCACATTAATATCTCGTCTCTCATCGATGTCATCAGTGACAGCATAATCTGGTGACCAGCCATCCATAAATACTGGCCTGTATGCTGGTACTTTTCCTTTCCATTGCTCTCTGTGATTGGAAATTCATTTAGATTTAGTTATTAACGCAATTGTGATTAGGTATACAAAGTTTCATAAACATTATTTAATATGTAGGAAATGAAAACAATGTTAATGTTAATTTTAACCAAGAAAATTATTGTGCCTATGTACTTGAGAATTGACTGAATAAAATAACTGGGAAAATATATAACAATTGTTTAAAAGGTTGTTATATGACTTTAGGCTATTAAAACAACCTTTCTTTTTAACTGTAAACATAATAAATAAATAAAATTACCTTGGAATTAACCAGGGATCGCCCAAAGAGTGCCAAAGCTCTGTTTCCTTGCTTGTAACACAATTCATTAACAAGTTAATAGCTTCCTGCGTAAGTAATGGAGTAACGACTTTAGCCGGTAGATTTGGAGCGTATTTCGTGTCATGGGAAGCTTCGACGATAAGAGCAAGGGGCGTAAATAAAAAGTGAACTAGCTCAGGTGCATTTGGATCGTGTATATGATGTTTCAGTTTAGCCTGAAAAATTACATTTTAAAAGCTTTACAGTATACAGTTGTTGTAATAATAAATTTGAAGTGTAATTACCAAAAGTATAAATGACAACTTGAATTTTTGAAATATATCCACAAATTCCAATTCTGGCGGAGGTTTAGCGCGCATGGTCAACAGGCCATCGCCCATATCTTTCTTCTTGGACTTTCTATTTCTGAAATTAAAATAGTCTTAATAAGAAAATGAGTTCAAAATGGGCAAATTCACTATGGTTAAAGATTTTTTATGCTACATAACTAATTAAACAATATATATACAAAATATTACACAAGATGATGTGGGACCACTGGTTTGAAGTGTTTTTGGCGAAACTAGATTGAAAAATATTAGACAAATGTCTGACCATTCTTGCCAATGGGCCAGCTGCTCAAAAAGACGAAAATCCTTGCACAACAAAGGTAGAAAATTGTAGGTTTGTTCCAACACACAATCACAAACTAGTTGCCAACTATGCACGCCAGAACATGACTGATCATGGATTCTTCACTCTGTTGGAACGCTTTTTTTCCTATTTCAGGCTCCTAGAGTCAAATTTTTAGTTTGCGATGTTGCCTGCTTCCATGCTTTTTGATCAGAACCTGGAGAACTGATTATTTAGTGCCTTCCAAAATTCAGGCTGATCCCTGCTGCCACTGTCCAGATATTTATAGGGCATTTTAGTCCCCATTATATGGGGGAAATGATTAGAAGGGTCATGAGCAGTTGACAAAAGATTAATCCTGTGTATGTTCTAGTGGCACCAAATGATTGGCTCAAACCCAAAATGTCAGCACCAGTTAAAGTGCCACCTATATTCCTGGACATCCGTGGCATTAACAAAACTGCGTTCAGCTGGCCCTTTCATAATTCACATAGTAATAGTAAAAATTATTCATAAATTTGCATATTGAAGAAATTTTTATTATTTTACTTTATTACATTATTTTATTAATGTTAACAAACCGTCACAAAACAATTTTTTTTGCCTTCCCTGAAGTAGTTGGGTTGTGGATGGAAATAGGAACCATGTTTTGAAAAATAAAAATTGTCAGTGTCAATCCTCTTTATAATTATAAGGTATTTTTGTGTGAATGACAGTTACATGCACAAGAGAATAAAGTACGCTCTCTTACAACTTGCCATGATAGCTGGGGTTATTAATCTAATATTATTTTCTCAATAGAAATTAATGTAAATTCCTTGATTGTCAGTCTATAGCCAATTCCTTGAACTGTTTTGTTGGTCAAAAACCAGTAATAAAATTGGCCTGAAAGCATGTTGGAACGGTTGACTGACAATTTGAGTATGCATTTGTTGCGTGTTGGAACACCCAAACTCAACTGCACATGTGCCCGCCAGTTTTGAAAATGGTTTGGACTTGTGATGTAACAAACCTTATATTAAAAGAAATATGTAAATTAATCTAAATAAATTTTTTCTAGGCTCCTAGGGTCCATTAGCAAAAATGCACTGACTGTTGTCTAATATTTTTATCACCAAAGTATCACCAAAAATGTTTCATTACAAAAAAAAAAAAAAAAAAGGGGTGAAGTTCAACCATAAATAAAATCTTACTTCTTCCGTCTTTCAAGTTCCCTTGATGCGGCTGCTGAATGCTGCAGCCTCGCGATAAATTTTTCAATGTCGTCAAAACAGTGGTTTAAAGTTGTTACATCACGTCCGTATTTTTCACTCGATGTTGAACTGCTTTCATCATCTGGATTTGCGTTTACTATGTCATTGCTGCCCCTCGAATCTGTCTCTAAATGTAAAACCATATTCAACAATTAACGATTCTCCAAATTAAAAAGCAAACAAATTTGCAAACAATACATACGGGAGACAGCGTTGAAAACTGAAACTTGTTCCCTAACGTTTATTCCGTTCAAAGGTGGTTCTGGAGGTGGCGTTGGGGGAGGAGGAGGGATTTGCCCGGTCCTCGGTCCGAGTGCTCTTCCAGCTCTGAGGTGTTTCAAGTCCTCCACTAATTCTTGGGCAGATATTATTTGGCACTGAAATTTTGTGTAAAATTAGTAACTTTTAAAACCACTCGAAAACTCACATCCCTTGAGTTTAAATTACCTGAAATATATGCATTTCAGAATGCGAATTTGGTCGTCCATCACCGACAATAAAAACTAAGATATTGTTATAAATTTCCATCGGATCGTTGCTTGTAAATGCTGTTGGATCTTGTATCAATGCAGCTGGAAACTTTTCCATGACATCCTGAAACACAAATTTACATTAAATATAGAAATTATGTATGTCAAAAGACAAAACGTAACTGTTAATTATTACATACAGAACAGAAACATATTATAACCTCTATTAAGAAAGAACTATGAAATGAGTTTTTGTTACCCCAGTCTCATTGTCGATGATAAGCACAAGGTTTTTATCCAATCTGAGTTGCATTTTTTGTGACCAAATCCCATTTGTCTTTTCAAGCTGCAAAAGCCTTCTCATGCCATCTACCGGATAGACAATTCCAGTTTCTTTCGAGACTGAAAATGTCGCTAAGTGTTCCATAAGATATGTTGGGCTTTCCTCTCTCTCGTTCCTCCCATGGTCAACATCTAGGACAAAAGTGACAATTATTAAAACAAATCTTGCAATTGTGAAATAGATTTTAAAAAATTTTAACGGATAAAAATATAATATTACCTGGAGAGAACCCATTAGAATGGACGCTCGTTCTATGATAAGGCATTGTGGCTGCTTGACAGCAAGTATTCACTAGAAGCAAAAAAGTTCTTGAAATTTTTTTTTGATTAAGATAATAATGTAATTAAAAAGAAGATGAAAATCGATTCATTAGGAGATACTCTCTGCGAAAGTTAATCGATAAATAAACTATTCAAACCATTCTGCCTGCATACATTGAAAAAAATTAAATTGTATATGTAGGAACAGTAATTTTGGACACAATTTAAAAAAAAAATTTTTTTCCACTCGTTAAATCATAAGATAAGTGTTATCTTATAATGAAAAATTTCAACAGACAAAATATCCCGTTGAAAAGGTTCGTTTCAACAACAACAACAGCTCAAAGTTCGTTCACTCGATCAAAATAGTTACAATTAAAAACAACCTACTTCATGGAATATTTACTCAATGGACAATTTATACGGACTATTGTTAAGTGCGGACACACCCAGTTATCATCCCAGCATCTTACACCAGTCCCTTTCATGTACTTTCTTTTCTCCCTGGGCCAACAAATTGGGTGCTGCTTCACAACTTACTAATGCAAAGTTAAATCTCTTTTAGCATCGATAAATAACCTAAAAATAAAGCCATTGGTTTAGATCTTATCCTGTAGATATGTTATAAATATTTACCAGCCTCCTGGACACACTATCTCTTAAATTTATATAATGAAATCTGGTTTCAAGAAAAAAATCTTGATAGCTGGGGACTAATTAAATTGAAATTGCTTAATAAAAAAGGTGCCCCAAATGATTGCCTGAACTACAGGGGCACTTCAATAATTAACTGTCAAGTAAAACTGTTTATGGGATAATTCGCCAGCGTATTTACAAGTAGGCTGAAAATAACAAATTAATTCTGGAAGAACAAATGGCATTCAGAAAAGTAGAGGTTGTTTATATGAGATATTTACCCTTTTGACAATAATACATTTGCAATTTAGAATAAAAAGTAAGTTAAAAAAAAATTTCTAGATTTTAAAAGGGCATTTAAATTTATTTATTTTAATAAAAACTTTGTAGTACTCGTCCCACTATGTATAGATGCATAATCTAGTTTTTAACACAAATTTAGGGTACTTGCCAATTATCGTAAACTTATTTATGCAGTTATTTATGTATACCTTTGATTTGCTAAGCAGGTTGGGATGTCAGGTTGCATGAAAAACCAATAATAGCTTACAAGTGAGAACTGCACTAATCACTTGTTATGAACAAAACCAATGTATGTAAATAAAAGTAAGTAAACAAACATCCATTTTTCGCACGTAGACAAATATTCATAAGGACATTAACTTCACTTCACGCTGCTTATCTTTAGCAGAAACCGTATTGCTTGGGTATCTTCCTAGGATGCAGCCAAGGTTTGTTGACTGGGTATGGCACCGGTGGAGATTCAAGAAGATTCTTCCCAGAACATTTTACCTTATCCTGTGATCCTATTGCTGTCTGCCTGGTGAAATCCCAGTCCTCTTATATCCCACTTAACTCTAGTGTAATTTAAACAGTAGTTAAATTGCGTGCATTTTAGAGTTTGGGTTTTTAAGACCATTTTTCTTAACAATCAAAACACTCAATTAGTTAAAGTAAATGACATTTGTAAGAGGCGTAGTAACAAAATTACTGGTACTCTTATTATATTTTATAAGTTGGACATTAAATAAATAAATTGTGTATGTGCTTGTACTAAAAGGTGAAATTCTGTGATTCCATAAAGAGAGCACGTTGTGGTGCCATCCGATATGAGAATTAGACGTTCAGACGAGGCCACTAGTTGATTCAACTAGTTGAATGGATGGGTATCGAGGAGTGTAACGTGGTAGCAAAATGTTTGGGAATCGCCCCAAACTCTTCACACAAGTGCCCCTCATGTTCTCTTCCCCATTGGTTGACGCAACTCAAAAGATACTGCTTGGCATTCCTCCTTCACACCAGTGCCTAGTTGAGTAAACTGAGTTCACCATGGAAAGCGCTGCAATTGCAAGTTTCAATTGAAGCAGTTCATTGAAGATATTTGTATTATATGGGACATGAGGTGTGAGGAGTTTAAGTGATAAAATTAAAAGAAGCAAAGCACAACCCCAGCACAGCCCGTTTCCCAATTTTATAACAATGGATAAACCCGCACTTTTCTTTACTGGGTTTCCTCCTTTTTGCAGAAGAGCAAGCACAAGAAGTGCTCCTGCTTGCTCGGGTTCTAACATCATACGGACCTCCTGTTGGAAAGAGAGGCTGATTCCACAAGTTGCCTGGTGTGAAACCAGCAAAGAAAGTCTTCACACGGCAGTAAACTAGTTGAGAGTCTACCGGGCAACTTAGTTGAATCAACCAAACTACCTCGTCTGAAAGAGGTGTCATGCTTGAGCAAGGCAACGAGTATCTGGTCCCCTGTTCTGAATTTTGGAGGTAACAGGGTTATTCTATTGTATACTGAGACTGATTGTATTTATTAATGGGAATGTCAGTTATTTCGACCAACACTCTTCTTTTTGTTTACTTTGTCTTTTCTGTCATGTAATGTAATAAAGAAGAATTCTTTACGTACAGTGTTCTATGAATCTAATGGTAAAAATTCAATATTTTCGCAGTCTTCTATTTATTGTACAAGCAATTGAATAAACCGTTTTTATCTCCTCCGCGAACTCCTTTCAGTTTGCTTAATTTGTTCACCAACTTGCAGACCAATACCCACAAGAAGATCACAATTTTTTTTAAAGATTGCAGCCCGTAATACATTAATGTTGAAGCTTTTACATACTTTCATTCAGTTTTTTTTTTTTTTTCAAATGAAATCCTTGATGAAATTCGGCGTTCAGCCAGCGAGACTAGTGCTGCAGGTTCATCACCAAATTTTATCTCACAGATCACAAAATGGACTAATGCTTAATTGACCCATCAAATTTATAATTCAATACACTACTAAATAATACTTAAGTAATTATAACTAAAAACTATAAAGTGGTGTCCCACTTAATTGAAAGGCGCAATTCCTTGGCTTCATATAGAGAGAGCGTAGGAATGCCACTAGATATGAGAATTGTGTTTGACAATAACACTTGGATTTTAGTTACATAAAAGGTGTAGAGGGTGATGAAGGATTATCACATATACACCCTACATCATAGAGCATAGCATGATAAAATTAAACATGATGTGAGAAGACCCCCTACTGGTAACTAGGGTATATATATCCATACACATGCAGGGTAAGTGAGGAAAGTTGTTGGACGAGGGGGGTTTGGGTGTATGGAAAGGGTACTGTGGAATTTCTGGTAACTGTTACAAGATCGTGAACGAATGTTATATGTAAGTGCGTGAATGGTTTTATTAGAGGCATTGAATGCAGCATTAAGGATTTGTCTTAGAATTTTAGATTAGAGAGACTGGACATGAACTGGAATGTTTGGTTGAGCCCCTTGCCCCTAGGGGCCTGTTTAAGTGTTTTGTAAAGGGTTTTTATTGTTAATGTTTAGGTGGGATTGTTGGTCGAGTAGTCTCAGCATTTGTTTGTAACGGCGGTGCATGTCTTGTCTTTTCAGGTGAGAGTATGGATTTCATATCTTTTATCAATGTACACAGTCCCACGTATCGTACTATGTCAGCAGTCAGTATCAGTACGTCATTCAGTCATAATTGAAGGCATGGTAACTTTCTTGGTGCAAAAATGACTTGAACACATTTGCTTTTGTTTGCTTTGATTTTCCGTTTGCAGACCAGTCTTCTAATAGAGCGAGGTGACTTTGCAGGAGCTTACAACAGATGGGTAACACTGCCATGAGTGAAGGGTATTTCAATAGGAAATGTATTAAGAGTGTGTGGGTTTAGAAACTGATTGCATTGTGAGCTGAAACCTGTTGATAACCCTTACAGTCCAACCTAAGTGGCTGGACGGTTAAGATTGAGGTAATTATTGGTCCTCTTAGTGTATTTATTACATATTTTATGATGGACATTAAATAAATTAATTGCATATGTATTTGAATTAAAGGGTGTCATTCCTCAGCCACATATAGAGAGTGCATAGGAATGTCACCAGATATGAGATTGTTCTTGCGCATGTCAACGAGTTCTTGGAGGAAATAGGGTTGTTTAATTAGTATATAGTTCTGATAATGCTATGTACCCTAGGTGTGTGTTGAGAGTGAATGTATTTATTAGCATGAATGTATACTATAAGAGGGCCAATGGCAAAATACTGAGTATCACCGAAACTGAGTGAATGGTATGTAAATAAAAAAGAATGTATTCCAGACTGAGAGTGTGATCGGATTTAGATTTAGGGACTGATTGCATTGCGAGCTGAATGACCTGTTGATAACTCCTGGAGCCCAACCTTGATGGCTGGACGGCTAAGACTGAGGTCTGACCTCAGAATGTTGACACATGGGGTAGATGATTTCGAGGGATTCAACTCTGTACATACGTTTATGTATGTACATGTATGTGCAGATTTGAACTTGTATAAATCAGTAATAAGTGATTAAAATAAAAATAAATGTTGATGTTGTTTTATTTGATAGAATTGTCCCTGTTAAATTTTATAGTGAGGAGCAGTACTTTGCAGGTCTGCAGGAGGTCTGCAGATTGTCTAATCAAAAGAAAGATCGTAAATATATATATAAAACCGTGTCATAAAAACAGAAGCCAATAAACTGGCCCGTCCAGGAAATAAACAGAATTATAAGACAGTCTTAAATAACTGTGAGAAATTCCGGCGTAAAAGTGGGATGGCGTGAAATTCCTGTCTATATCCGTTCGCCTCCGAGCGAAAATTTCATCACCGAGGGAAACGGAGGACAGAAATTTCGAAGCACGCGTCTTGAGCTTCAAGGCGCTTTTATCCGTCCCGTTCTCGTTATCTAACGAAGAAAGGCTTTATTGTGGGACTGACGGGAGAGTTTATTGTAGAAAACTACTTTTTGTTTATTCGTCATCCGTATTCTGTACTCTGTTGTGTCATTTTTACAGTACGGAGTGTGATTTCTTATCGGCCCAAGGCCTAATATGTCGGGCCGGAGGCGTTTTGACATTTCTGTCTGTACGAGCGGGGACGTTCAACATCTTCAGACGCGAGCTGCAGAAAAATCCACGATTTCAACTTTTTTATGGATTGAATATACGACTTTTTTATACAATTTCTATCTTCCATTAAAATCTCGGGTATAGTGCCGAATGGTAGGACTAAGGTGTCGAATCCAGATAAAATAAAAGACAGAAACGCGAGTTTCCACGGTTGAGAACTGAAATAAGGTCAGGTCAACCGACTAATGACGGCTTACGTGCATCAAAACACTCGGCGACGAATATTCCAGAGGGTTTTAAATTTGGCCGAGGGACGTACGGAGCCGATGGGAGGGAGTTCAAGGATGTAGAACTCCCGAGTCGTGCTGAATCGCCTTGTAAGGTCTGTTGACAACCCAGGAAAAGACGGTCGGAGAAATTCGGTTCAAATGTTAAAAAAATAAAACAATTTCGAATTTGAAAGAGAGAAGGCAGTCGAAAGGTCCCGTGCCTTTTTGAAAGTGCGCGAGTGTCTGGAACGCAGGCGATACCTACGGTTCCACGAATGGCATTAGGTTACAAACCACTCACCTCTCAAATGAAGTCAGTATCGTAATCCAGTAAAACGGCCGGTCGAATATCCAGTTCCATTAAGGCCGATTCGGATCGAACAACCGAATATTTACGGCTTAAGGCTTGTAAAATCGAAGGCGGCGATTAAAAAAATAAAAAAGAGAATTCACTGAACTGAGTCAGGTGAAACTAGCCGAAGCAACAGGTCTCTTCTCTCACTATCAGGTAAGGTAAAAACAGGAGGGGGCTCGGGTTGTACGTACTTTCTATAGGAGGGGGGCAGTCACAACTATGACTCCTGCATTCCTCGCCTTCCACTCCTATTTCACATTCGGACACTCCTTCCTTCGTCCCCCCGTCGCGGCCCCTCGCCTTCCTCAATCCTCAACCGATACTTTTTCTCACGGTTTGACGGCCTTCGGCTTCGAGGACTCTCTAGTCTCTAGGTCTGTACGGTGTACGCACTCCCGACTCCGAACGTCTTCGGTTCCTGTGGATCTTTAAGAATACGAGGCCTCGACCCGCGAGAACTACGGAGGAGCACTGTTTTATGAAAAGGGAAGGCGGACTTTGTAGACCAAGCCCTCGTCACCCGAATAGAATAATAAGCGCCCCATACTAACACGAAGAATAAACAGAAAGTTCAGTTCTATCAGTCGAAGAAGTATGTCTGAAGAAGAGCCACTCTTGGGTAGCAGATCTCAAAATAAGACCAGCAGAAAGCCAAAAACAACTGCCCAATCTTCAAACGTGTATTGGGTAGCTGCTAGAAATTATTAGTTACGATGAGTCTCAAACACTGACATACAAGTTGAAACGAATTGTCAAGGATCGATCTACGCCATACAACCTTGTTTGCACAAAATTGTTCGATTGTGTGCGGAGGGCTTTATAATTTCTAAGAGAATAGTTTTATACACCGATGCACAAATTTAACGCACCACTCAATTTATTTAGTATAAAATTAAATACATTATATTTTCACATTAGTTGCAAGTAATTACGAGCTATCGCGATCAAAATAAACAGTAAATAATGCTTTGTTTACTTCCTTTATTTACTTTTGTATTGATTAATCGCATTGGCACAAAAAGTAGCATTATACCTGTCCTTCCATTCTGCATCGCCTAAAGATCGCTTTCAGTTAATCTTTTTCTTTCGTTGATTTAATTTGATATTATTCTTATTCTTAAACCTTATTCAACGGCTCCAGTCAGTCATCTGAGTGAGTATGATAGTGTCAAGTCTTGACATTATTAGAGGAAGGAACAAAGTCAATATGAAGGGTTCTTGGCGCTTCAGAGAAACCGGGCTACACACTAGAAGGCCAGGGTAGGTCGACCTAGGTCTACAAACCGGAGAGATGATAGATTCATCCGTCATCAGGCTCAACGAAACCGCAGCATTGCAGCAAATGGGATAAGAAATCTGATAAAACAAGCCCGAAATGTTCCGATTTTCTTCATAAATTAAGGGGAAGAAGGGTCAATGAAAATAATCTCAGGGCCGTGCACCCTGGCTGGAAAATGGCCAAACTTTAATTCATTCAACCAACACGGGTACATGTGAATTGTACATTGGAAGTTTGGGGACGAATTCTCTTTACAGATGAGAGTTGGCCTCAAATCTTCAAATGGGCGTAATTTCGTTTGGAGACGCTCAGGAGAAAGGTACGCCCCATGATGTATGGTTCCTCAGATGGCATTCCACGGTGGGTCATTGATGTTCTGAGGTGGCATTTCCTTGGACGACCGGACCGAAATGGTTGTTGTACCAGGAAGATGTATAACTTCACAGAGGTACATATAAAACAATAAAAGATATGTAGTACCATTTGCCCTTCGCATTGGTGAGAGATTCTTACTAATGCAGGATAATGCCGGGCTCCATAGAGGACGTATTGTGGATGACTACCTGAATGAGTTGGAATTGAGTGCTTGGTGTTGCCAGCTCGAAATCCATGTGCATTATATGTGGTGCATTAATTTTGTCCATCTCTGTATCATAATAAGATATCTAGGTAAAGAACAAAGAAGTATGGACACGGGGCCCAACGTCAGGTCGCAAGTGTGTAATTAGCATGAAAGGTTGAGAAGCGAGACTTTAACCATGAAAAACCATAAGTATTCTTTTATAACTTATAAGACACTCCATATACAATCAAACAATTTTGCGCAAACAAGTTTTTTTGCATGGATCGATCCGGGACAATTGGTTTGAGCTTGTATGTCAGTGTTGGAGACTTCATCGGACTTATTTTGAGATCTGCTACCGAACGGTCATATCTTAAGTCTTCCACCATTCCTACTTCCAGGTCTGTATTTTTTCTGACAAGCAAGCAATTATTGCAACGCAAAGAATTTCCTCGACAGAAACTTGCAGGGGATTTTTAAAAATGTACCAAAGTTTGCTGCGAAATCGCAAATCGTTTGATCGTTCATGAGGGCGGAATTTGTGGATTGGAAATTCAAATACGACGAATTTGGAATTTATTTACTAAAATTGTTTAATTTCGAGGCTATCGCCATTGGTGAAGGACGTACGTCTCTTATTTTCAAATTATTTCGCTAACCCTTGCAAAAATGAACAAACACTTTTCACAGTTGTACTAAACAATGGAATTTGTTCTGGAATAAACCCCACGTACTCTTCATTTCACAGGTTTCGACGGCTTTAAACCCTACTCCTCCAAATTACAGCAATTACAATAATATTTGCTTCTCGAAAGTCGTTCAGCTCGACAATATTAAGGCGCCTCTTAACTCTCGGCTTAATTGATTAATCTGTATGGCGTCTCTAACGCAATTATTATTTTTTATCGTGCGATAACGGGATTGAAGTAGGATTCACTATTGTCGCCTCCGAAGGATATACGGCCTACAATTGAAAATATAAATTAACTATTTCAGATAAGATAACAATGAAGTGCTTAAGAACAACAAACCCCAAAATAAATGGTTTTCGTTAATTCATCAACTGTCGATAGGTACTCAAAAACAACGTCGATTGAACTGCAAAAAGTTATACTAACTTTTACAAAGAACTGAATGCATTTGCATTAAGGCGGCTCCAGACATGCGGTATTCGCCGAATGCCGATTGCCGCCGAATATTTGCCAAGTCTCTAGAAGCTGGTCTTGGCATTCGCGAAATAGCGTGCCTACGTATACACACATGCGTGTTTTGTATAACCTCATGGTCGTTGCGGAAACAGGGAATACGTATTTTCCAAATGTCGTGGGATTCCTCTACGTACTACAAATTGTAATGGACAACAGTGAAACTATCACTGCTGCAGCTGCGGTTACTATTTTGTGCAGTGGCTACAAACTAATTGAGAAAATATATTTAATTATATTTTTTTATAGTTTTAATTATTGCTTTATTTATAAAACAAATTATGATTTGTAAGAGAAGGTTTCCAAATTATTGGCTCTGTTTCGTAAACATCGAAGAACTCCAAAACTGTTGCATTGGTTCAATCCATTCCCAACAAGAAAAAAACAATTGTTACTGTTATTAAAACATCCATAGTAGTTAGCAATCGTTTATTAATGAAAAATAAATAGTATTAAATAGAAGTATACACTTACGGTTGATTTTGATAACAGTTGACAGTTGGTTAAAGGTATGTACAATTAAAGTTGATTCCCGAATGTGTTGATGGTTTGACTCCGGTTACTTCACGAATATTCATGCCCTTTGAAGCGGACAAGAAAACCGACAAAAAGCCGAGCACGGCGAGCACCGGATGTTGTTATTCGGCTAATAGCCGAGCGTCCATCCTCACTAGTCGGGATTCGATGAAAATTTGCGCGGCATTCGGCGAATACCGCATGTCTGGAGCCGCCTTTACGAAAACGTCGCAGTTGTGTTTCTGTTGCCCAACTCCTTAGTTCCAAAAGAAAGACCTCATGTATAAAGACCTCTTCTTAATCTCTCTCTCTCTCTCTCAATAATCCGAACTAATCATTGCTGGGTGGGGATTCGGATGTCAGAAGGTTTAAAAAATACATATGTATGGGCAAAAAAAAATCGAAACAATACAGTATTATTTATTATAGCAAGTACAAAACGTTAAACCTATTAGAATACATCATACCGACATACAAGTGAAGATTTCTTTAAAAAATCAGTTAAAAAAAAATTTAACACTTTCCTCATTGCTTCGTCTTCCTTGTCTCTCGTATTTAAGCAGTTCGTATATTATACTTAACGCAAGAAAATAGTAGACTGATCAAACGTTTCATTTTTAGTAATGAAAGGGAGGTGAGGAGCTGAAAAAAATAAATTCTTTTCAATAAATTTGTATAGTCTAAGCTGGTCTTTCGTATAACTCTCTCATTCACTCAATCACTCCCTCTTGCTCTCTCATTCACTCCATCACTCACATGCTCTCTCTCACTCACTCACATACAGTCTAAGCTTTCGTATAACTTGTGATGTCTCTCACTCACTATATCTCTCTCACTCTTTCGCACTCTCTCATACTCTTTCCATCACTCACTCAATAACTCTAACTCACTCTCTATCTATTTCGGTTTCTCACTCACTAATTCTCTTTCTCACCCAACCACTCACTCTTACACACTCACTAACTCTTTCCCTCTCAGTCACTCTCTCATTCACTCAATCACTCACTTGCTCTATCTCTCTCACTCACTCTCCCTCTATCTCTCTTCTCACTCAACATCTCTCTCCATCTCTCTCTCTCTCATTCGCTTAATCTCATTCACTCACACTCTCTTATTCACTATGTCTCTTTCACTGATTCGCTTTCTATCACTCACTGAAACACTCTCCCTCCATCTCACTCACACACACTCTCTCTCATTCACTTAATCTCACTCACTATATCCCACTCACTCTCCCTCTACAACTCTCACTCACTCACTCTCTATCTCTCTCTTACTGTAACTCACTCTTCCTTTTTCTCACTCACATACACACTCTCTCTCTCTCTCTCTCATTCACTTAATCTCAGTCACTCTCACTCTACATCTCTCACCTCTCTCTCATTCGCTTTATCTCACTCGCTCACTATCCCTTTCTCTCTATTTATCTATCTCTCTCCCTTCTCCCTTCCTACCATATAGTGTTTCATTTGTATCCTTTAAATTCTATTTTAAAAAAAATTTCCAGTTCGGATTAATGAAATGTTCTTAAGTAACTCAGTTCGGATTAGGGAGGGATCACTGTATTTCACACATTGCCGCATGGCTGGTTCGTGAAAATGTGTCGAATTTTTCAATTAAATGCCCGTCGAATTTAATATATAATTAGTTAATATTCGTTATTATTAAACGGTATGAAGGCCACTTTCGTTGAAACGAATCTTTCGGAATTGAATCGCGTGGAATGCACAAGCTTCCTCTCGGCCTATTTGGCATTCCCGAAACACCCTCCAGCAGCCTACGGAATAACAATACCACCTCTACTGAATGGTTAATTAATATGTATATGAATGCTAAGGGGGCAGAACTTATCATACTAACGCGGGAAAATTTCAGAAGGGGTTTTTTCACTGTCTGAAGAGGCTTCAGGTTTTGAAGACTGGAGTGAACGTGATTTTTTGAAACGAACTGTGGTGACCTTTAGATCGCATTTTACTAAGCAAGGCTGTCTTCATAATGTCAATGCGTTTCTTATTCCATTGATTACGCCATTCTTTTGTCTTTGGCATTCTCAAATTCATTTCAGACCTACGCTGTCGGTTTAGTTGATATTGCTGATGGGTTTGCACGGGCGTTCCAATTTACGTCAGGAGATTGTGTTAATTAGCCTTTCTTTCTTTAAAATGATGTAAGAGCAATGGAATTTAAAAAGAATTTTCACGCGCACGAAACTTCACGATTCGGAGCCTCCGACCATATGTTCCACTTCAAATATCGACGCTATTCTTTTTCTTCGTATTTTATTGAATTTCTTAAGTTGGGCACGTGAGAGCTGACAATTGTCGTCACCGGTGTTGAAATCAACAGGGTGTCACACTTGCGATGAGCAGCTCGATTGCATCGCTCGACGAGGGTGTTAACCCGCAAAAATTGTTCTATGATTGCCGGGCGTAGTTATATTTGAAAATGGCAATTTCTCTTAATATGCGACCTTACACGCAACACCGGCTGGAAATGTGGCAAGAGTTGGGGTTCCAGAGTTCAAGCCTGCTCCAGAGATATTCGACTGCCATAACGGGTGTGCCGATTGAGCCGAGCAGAAAACGAAATCCATATCGGTATTTGACCCAGTCTCTTCAGTCAGCGTTGGAATTTTCTCCCATTCCTGCCCGATCCCGGTTGTGATGGAGATAATAATGGAACGCAAGGAAGCGAGGATTTCCCAAGCACTGCGGCTTTCTGTTTTGTTGTGCTTTTCCTAGTTCCTTAAGAAGTAGTCATTGCTGCACTTATTTTTCTCAGGCCTTCCTGATACCTGATTATAATTAAATTTGTCCGTGTAAAGTGTTTGTACCGATAAACCTAAAAACCTTTACTCTAAAAGGATTATTAAGACAATGTCACTAATATGTCGTTATCATCTGAACAAATACTTTAAGTACAGTAGGAAAAGTCAGTTTGTATCGAACTTCTCAGGCGTTCATTCGTTTTGATAAAAATTTATGTTCAGTCGAGTATATCTATTGCACCTTTTATTAATCATATGCCTAAAAAGGAGCCCTTAAGTGTCTATGAAAAATGAGAAATTGTTGTGTTTCATGATGTCGGTTTGAGTTGCTGCGATATTAAACTACCGCGAAAACTTTTTGATATTTAAAAGAGAACTACAATAGAAAATATCCAGGTGGAACTTTTAAAGCGCGATCAACCAACAGTTTTACGTCGGACGTATTCTTGTCAGGAAATTGTTTAAACGACGAGACTTCCAGTTCAACAATTAACAATACATTTGTTTTAATTTTAAAAGAGCTGAGAATATAGTCTACACCTCGAAAAAGGTAGGTCACAGAATTCAGCGCTTAGAATTTTCCACGATGTCATGGGTTGATACAAAGATTAACGTTAACTTTTCCTATGAAAAAAATAATCTGGCGATCTGATGTAAATATTACTGGTATGATTTGAGGAGGGAAAAATAATTTTTTTCTAAAAGACAACTTGGCAGTGTTGTTCCACCATGGTTAACCAGTTCCATAATGGTATGGGGTTGCTTTTCTTGTAATGGTGTGTACTCTCTGACATTTATTTCTAGTAGGTGATGGATATAAGCAATTGTTAATGGAACATCTTGCGCCTAATGCTGAAGTTCTAGCAGGTTAAAAGTGGGTAATTCAGCAAGAAAATAGCACCTGTTCACGCTTGTCAAGTTGTTAAAACTTGGTAGAATAGCATGGAAATAAACTGCCATAAATGGCCAGCGAATAGTCCAGATATGAACCCAATCAAGAACTTGTGGGGAGATCTGTCTACGATAGGTCATTGATGTTCTGAGGTGGAATTTCTTTGGATGTCCGCACCGCATTGGCTGTTGTAGATCAACTAGAAAGATCAACTTCAGAGAGGTACTTACAAGACATAATCGAAGAACATGTAGTGCCGTTTGCACCCCGTTTGGGGACGAGTTCTCTTTACAGATGAAATGTGAGTTGGGCTCAGATCTTCAGGTGGGCGTAATTTTATATGGAGACGCTCAGGAGAAAGGTACACTCCATGATGTATGGTTCCTCAGGTGGCATTCGACGGTGGGTCATTGATGTTCTGAGGTGGCGTTTCCTTGGACAACCGCACCGAATTGGTTGTTGCGCCAGGATCTACTATCTAAGCCCTAGGGTTAGGATTGGAAGAAGATAGAACTACTAGGGTGAAATATTCAGTTCCCTTTATTCTATCAGAACAATTTCCCGATAAATATATATTAACGACAACTCTCTTACTATACTATTATACATTAATAAACAAAACTTATAAACTGCATGACTATTTCTATATACAAAACAACGCTGTTATTCCCACTTGCAAATCCTTATTACTAGGGGCTCAATTATTGGGGTCGTATTACTTAAGATTAGGCCGCTGCCCGAAATCTCCCAACTGTTCTCCCGCCAACTGATTGACAAATATTGTACTCACAGAACTGCGATGTTGGCATTGGTCTCGCTACTCCTGGCTGACTCCTGCGCATTCCTGCCCGTCTCCTTGTCGACTCTTACGGACTTCTGGCCGGCTGCTTGTCGATCCTTCGGAATTCTCGCTGATTCCTCTCTACGCCGGCTGTCACGGCCACACCAGCCTCCTGCCCTGTCTGCTCTTTAGACTTCTCTCCCGATTTTTCTCTCGACGTCTCTCTCGGCCAACTCCTCGTTTCTTGGCCGACTTCGGCTCTTCGTCGTCTCCTGGCCGACTTTGGCTCCTCGACGCGAATTTCTCGCCGTCGTCTTCTTGACGACTCTTTGGCTCCTCCGGGCGAACTTCTCGCCTAATCCGGGCCTGCTCCTCGTCGACTTCGGCTCCTCCTGGCAAACTACTCGCCGAATCCTGGCCTACTCCGGGCCAACTCTTGGCCGACTCCGGCTCCTTCGTGCGAATTTCTCGTCGTCGTCTCCTCGACGACTTTCGGCCAACTCGGGCCAATTCCTGGTCTTCTCCGGGCCTGCTCCTCTTCGACTTTGGTTCCTCCTGGCGAACTTCTCGCCGTATCCTGGTCAACTCCTGGCCTATTCCTACGGCCCGCGGGGGACCGTGGCGGCCAGACCGCGACAGCTCTCCACTGACCGCCTCTACTTTTTCAACTCCTAGTTGACTCGAAGGGACTCTCTGACTGACTCAACTCAACTCCACTGACTCGACTCAACTACACTGACTCCACTCTGTCTAACTCTACTAGACTCTCCGACTGACTCAATTGTGGACTGCGGACTGCCCGTTCTTTTTGCAATCGTCCTTTTATCAATCAGTCGGGGAGAAAGTGGGGAACCCGTCAAGCTTAGGAAATACTGTTATGCTTCCTTGTGACCCGACTACCCTTGTCCTCCCCAGGTCATTGGGCTATTCCGGATGCGTCCGGGCATTAGCTAATCCTGAGGGTTGAGTAATAAGGCCACCCATTAGCACAACAGAAAATTTTTCTAGGGCGGTTGCCCAGGATCGACCCACATTTCTCAATCGAAAACATCCAGCTGTTACCATTTCGCCAGCTTTGGTTAACTGCGTCTGGAGTTTTCGAGAAAGACGGGGTCGGGTCCCGAGATTCCGAGCCACTTCCGATTGCCCAATCTTACACAATACGCTTCCCAACAGTTAGCCGAAATATTCCTACTTTTAATCTTAATATTTACAATTAATTAGAGTGGTCTCCGGGGGCCGCGGTAGCCGAGTGGTTAAGGCGTCAGATTCTCGGCTAGTAGATTCCGCGGTCGTGGGTTCGATCCTCACCGTCGCCTCTGGACTTTTTCTGACGCCTAAGGGGTCCGGTGGCCGCAATTGAAAGAAATTGACACGGCAATCATCAATGGAAGGGGCGGGATCGGATCTCAGCGACCCTGAATTTGGTCCCAACCCCCTTCAAAAATGAGTTTCGATGGAAGAACATCGGTACAACGGGGGCTCAAGTTCACATTTGTGTTGCGAGCCCTCCCCTAAAATATGGAGATAATTATAATATATAATTTTGTCCATCACTGTATCATACTAAGATATCTGTGGTAAAGAAGAATCATGTGGAATCGGCTGCTGTCGAAATGGATTTAGGTAAAGAACAAAGAAATATGAACACGGGGCCCAATGTCAGGTCACAAGTGTATAATCAACATGACTTGAAGGGTTAAGAAGGAAGTCTTTAACCACGAAAAACCATGAATGTTTTTTATAAATTATAAGATACTCCATATACATTCAAACAATTTTGGGCAAACAAGGTATGGATTGACCCTTGACAATTAATGAACTTATATGTCAGTGTTGGAAACCTCATCATAAGTGCCAACGTTTCTAGCAACTACTCATAGTGTGGCCAGCTCGAAGTCCAGATATGAACACAATCAAGAACTTGTAGGAGATCTGTCTAGTGGACACCTAAAAAGAGTTATGGAAGATGAACAACACAAAACAGACCTAATATTGTGCCAAAAGTTGGTGGAATTAATGCAAAAATTGTGTTCGATAAAAAAAATAGAGGTCATACAAACTACATTGATGGACACAATTAATGCACCACACTCAAATTTTACTGAATTTAGGTTTATTCATATTTTGCATACCAAAAAATAGATATGGTTGTAAAAGAAGACATTTAAAAAGAAAATGTTTATTACATAATTCTAAAAATACAATTATTGATTAAACCTTGGAAAAGATTTCTGATAAAATCTTGAGAAATACTTTGCCCTTCAACGAGAACAGCTGTTTCTAAATTTTCTAGGGTGTTAAGGCCTGGGTTTCGCTGTTGGTCCCAGGGTCGCTTAAGTTGGTCCCAAATTGGTTGGGTTCAAATCTGGATTTCAAGCTGTCATCAAGCATTCAATTCCAGCCATATTCAGTTAGTCATCCCCAATATGTGCTCTATGTGGCCTGGCATTATCCCGCATTAATTAGGAAGAATCTCTCACCAATGTGGGGGCAAATGGCACTTCGATTATGTCTTCTAAGTACCTCTGTGAAGTTAGTGATCTTCTTAGCCTAACAATTAAGGTGCGGATGTCAAAGGAAATGCCCAGAACTTCAGTGAACCACCTTGGAATGCCCCCTGAGCAACCATACAACATGGGGCATACTTTCTCTTGAGCTCCATATGAAATCCCCCCCATCTTAAAATTTGAAACCAACTCTCACCTGATCTGTAAAGAGAACTAGTCCCCAAACTTCCAATGTCCAATTCACATGTTCCGAAGCCTGATCATTTTCTGTGCTGTAAGAATAGCCTTGGTTATTTTCAAACAGCCTTCTTCTTACAGTCCTGGAGGAAATTGAAACATTTAGGACTATCATCAGAGTTATCTCATTTCCCACTGAAGTCTTAGTATCCATAGTCATAATCATCATCACCTTTTACCTTATTCTGCAATCCTACATGGCAAGGCAGGTCCCTCAGGGAACATACCTTTCCTCTTATATTCAAATAAAATCTGGAAGTATCCTTGGCCTGATCATTTTTACAAACACTGCTGCAATTGCTATATCTGTTCCCACTACAACCCAACTGTTGTAAGCTTCTGCAAAGTCACCTCTCTCCATTAGAAGACTGGTACCGCAAATGAAGAATCTAAGCAAATGTGTTCAAATCACTTTCACACTAAGAACGCCACTGTGACCTTCACGAATGAATGGCATACTGCTAACATAGTTGGATAAAAGATGCTTGAAACGAAAAGACATGAACCGCCACTACAAACACTTGTGGTGTACTTTACAGAGTGAAAGGGACTCAACCAAACATTCCAATTCATGCTGTACCTAGTCTCTAGAATCCGAAGAAGAATCCTTAATCTCTTTTATGTCTCCAATAAAACCATCTACACTAACTTCCATATTCCATTTGTGAGAACACGTTATAAGAAATTCAATACCTTTTTTCACATAAGGTTGTGCCAAACTTTCTCATTCAACAACATTCTTCCCTAACTGTACCTGGAAATTTACTTCAGTGAGGGTGAATCACCAGCTTCTCCCATTATACTTAATGTTATCATGCTACGCTCTATGATGATGAAGTACTTGATATTCTTCCATCACCCTTTGCATCTATATATAACTAATCTAATTGAGGGCCATTGGGTGTTCAATATTCTGCCTTGATCCTTTCACACTGCACATCCACACCAATAAATATTTTTGCTCTCAACACATGCTAGGGATACAAAACTATCAGTGCTACGTACAGTAAAGAAATCTGTTTCCTTCAAGAATCAGAACAAGGGACCCAAATACTTGCTGCCATGCTCAAATACAATCCTCATATTAGGTGGTATTCTTATGCTATCTCTATATGAAGCCAAGGAATTGCACACTTTGGCTCGGTGGGACACATTGAACCTTTCTCTACGTGCCAGACGCATACACAGGCTTCGGCCCAAAAGTGCCTATCCTTTATTGGTGAGGGTGACGCTTCTTCTACGAGTCAAATCCTCCGAGGGCTACCTATTAACAACGCTCTTGATAAGTGAGAGCTTCCCTGCTTATCCAGCCCACCGACACTGCAACTTTCTTCTAATAATGTATTTTCATGCATTGTTAGAGTCAGAGCGTGTCCAGTCTATAAGTGTAGTGGCAGTAAAAAAGAGCCCAATAGTTATCACCCAAGAACTCCTGTATCAATTCTGCTAAAATATTTGGGTCCTTGTGTAATAACAGAATGCTACAATTTTTTAAAAATGCTACGATGTGGAGCTCAATCAAACATTCCAATTCTTATCCAGCCTCTCTAATCCAAAATCTTAAAAAAAAATCCTTAATGCTAATAAAACTCTAAGTCACCAATAAAAGCACCCACACTGACCTCCATATTCCATTTGTTCGTGATCTTGTGAGAAGTACGTTATCAGAAATTCCACAATACCCTTTCCAGACTTGCTCTCGTAGGCCTGGATTCTCTGGAGGATAGAAGAGCTTTGGCTTCCGTTGTGTTTCTGTGGAAGATCATAATCAATTTCATTGATTCCTCGGAGATATTATCTTGTATTGGCTTTAGGGTTCCCCAGTGTCAACTATGGACCCATGAATTGTTTGGTACTTCACGGCACAGGACCAAATACGGGTTACAGTCTTCAACTTAAATAAATTCGCTATCAGTGCGGACCCCTTCTCCTCGTCTCTTCAGATCTTGAAAAACAATATTAAACGTGCTTTAAAATGTATTGAGGGTTTATTTATTACTTTTGTTGTGCTATTTATTAATCTATTTATAATATTGATTTTTTGTTAAACGTGTATAAGCACTTCTTTGCTTTATTTTTACTGCTATTATTTTTATATCCTTTTTTAGTATTTTATATCATAATGATTGTTTTGTTGTGTTGCTTGACTGTCCTATGCTTGGGTATCTGACCTGTTTGGACTGTAAATAAATAAAATAAAAATAAAATAAAAAATAAATACACCCAAACCCCCTGGTCCAACAACATTACTCACTAATGCTACCTGGATATCCTCGTTGGCTGAATATTCACTGAAGAATGCCTAGGGATTTGCTTCAATGAGCTTCTCCCATCATGTTTATGCTCTAAGAATTATCAAATTTACTTATTGTAACTAAAGTTGTGGGTGTAAATCATAATTATTATTATTATTATTATTATTATAAAACCAATAAAGTGGGATATTACATGGAGAGAACCCTTTAATATGGGCGCTCCTTCCTATTATTTGGCTGCTTAAAAAAGATTCATTCAAAATTTTCAATAAACAACACGTGAGTTTCCTTTTGGTTGTTTAAGTTCAGACATGACCATTCTACCTGTGACGACGGAGGGCTTTTTTTTACAGAATCTTTTGCCAAATATCTCTTCAAATAAACTATAGAGGAATTGTATTTGTCAATGCATCTATGGTTGATATATCTTTAAACAAAAAACAATTCTATTCAGTCTGAAATAAAGTGGAAATGGATTTTTTATTAAATCAAAATATTTCAAAATGTAGGTCGTGTTAAGGTAAGGAAGTTTCATTCAAACACAGGAGTGGTGAGTAGGTCAAGAGCATCATAGATGGCACGGCGAGTTTCTTTCCAGAATGGTTGATGAAAACAATTCCAATCCCAGGAGCAATGTGTTGTTTGTTATTTTTGCATTAATTCTTAGTAAACAGTTAGAATTTCATTCATCTATTTTATTTTAATCACCTAATTTATATATGGTTTTCTGACTTTGTTTTGGGTGTAATTCAAGGTTTTTATGCATACATTTTTTTTAAGCAGGGTTAGACAAAATATGTAAAATTGTATTAAATGATATTAGGTGTGTCACAGTCTGTTCTTGATTTAACAAGACGGCCCAACTCTGAATCCTTTTTATTAGAAACAGAGCCCCAGAGGTCTTGATCGAACCTGAATACAACCAATCAGATGCCTTTTTATAATAAAATTTAATACAAGTTTGAAAACAATTTTATTATTACACAAGAAAATAACAATTTAAATCAACTAATTTCCTTTTAAACTTGAAAACAAACAATTAAAACTTTTCCAATTTAAATAAACAGTAATTTCATGCAAATGAACGTTTGCCAGACCGTTTGGAACAAGGGTGGACGGGTACTCACTGTTTACAGTCAATCCGCTGTGTACCACAGCACTCTATTTTAGGGAATCCAACACTTTTTAAATTCTTTTCAGGATCACATACTCCTTTTGTCTATCATCTACATAGAATGACTTGTTCAATTCTAGACTGGACTGTCTCTACCCTCATTGTCCAGATCCTCTTTTATTTTTACTCTAGGCCTAATCATGAAATCTAAATCACAACATTGTCACTTTCAAATAAACTGAAATGTGACAGGTATATAACAAGTTACAAAAAACCAAAATACACTTACAGTAAAGTAGGGCAAAAAATCGCACTGAACTAGGTAACGAGGCAGGTACAAAAAGCCAGAAGGCTGCAGTGTCTGGGGAGCATAAACCCCCGCTTCCTAGCATCCATCTCTATCTCTATCATTATCACAATGACATTGTCAAATGCATAAATTTGTAGAATAAGCAATAAAATAAATAATGTCATGATAAGTGAGAAAAATAACATCAATCTTTTGTAAACTCTCAATAAAAGCCATAGTTTGTAATGCCCCTAACCCTTTATACTCTCCGTACCAATTATTTCACGATGCCATGGAAGTTTTCAATAGTTCACTCATAAAGCATGACAAACCACACCACCTTCTGAATCCCTACTGACCCATCGGTGTATTGCCAAATTCTTCGTGAACTCCATGACTCGGAGATAACTCCCCTTAAGCTCCACATCCTTGAACCTTTTAACAATCTCCGACCATCCATTTGGATTTAGTTGTGATTATCCACTATTCAGCAGTGCCCTCGAGCTGGGGAGATCATGGCATCCTTGAAAAAATGCTGCTTGTAGGTCTTCCACTGTGACGAACTGTCGATCGAGTCTGGCACCTGGTTTGCTCTAGAAACTGAATGGCATCCTATTCTCTGTACACTGCTTCATCGTAAACTCCTACCTGACTGAAAGGTACAGTGCTACTTCTCTTATTTTCCTTTGTACGGTACTCAGTACTGCAGATATACCTTCCCATCCCATCACCATTTCTTAATTTAGCGCTTGGGTGCTTTTGAGTGAAGTAGACTCACGTGCGAGGTGGAAGTCCTTGGCAAGTGGGAAATGTTGGGAGAACGCTGTTGCTTATGGCTCCTGTTGGCTGCTTGCCAACAGATATTCTCTAGATTCTCACTATTAATAACTGTGATGAATCGCGTGGCCGTTTCATTTGTCGCCGAGAATCCAATCCGATTACACGACATTTGAAAAATGGCAAAAAGGAGGGAAAATTCAGATGGGAGGTTGGTGTCCGAGTGGATCGAGGTCACGATAGCTCAAGTGGTAGAGCAGCGGCGTATCTAGCGAAGCTCGTGGGTTCGAATCCCGCTCGTGCCATTGACTGTTTTATCTCAACTAAAAACCTTAAATAATTGTACTCTTTATATTCGGAGATAATATGGGTGGGTGTTTCTTCCTCCTCATTGCAAAACCCAAAAGGGTCATCATTGAATATACCCTGTATGTTTTCTCAGATGCCAGTGAGCAGTATGTCACTCTTCTGACTTAAGCCCTCTCTAACTATAGTAGTGAGTTTGTCAGTCTTGGTGAAGATTATTTTAACATCAGCTGTGTCTAACTTCTCCTCTCGTCTTTTTTGGATCCATTCTCGGATGGAGGATTCTATGCTTGTTTTTGTCATCTCAAGAATAGATTCAATTCTATAGAACTCCTTTGTGTCCTGGTACCCCAGATACCATCAGGTTGTTGCGTTTCCCAGTACTTTAATATGAAAAGGTAAATTTTTATGAAATAAAGTAAGAAATGTGGCAACGCACCACGTGGTTGGCTTGGTAAAGTGAATAAAAATATCTACAGGACGGCAGTATTGAATCAAATGGAAATAAACCGGATTAAAAATGAGGAAGATAAGTGAATAAATCCCCCCCCCCGATTAATGGTGAAAAGGAAATCCAAAGAAGTTGTTTGACATGGCGAAAGAGAATTAAAATTACGATCTAAAAATGACGGCATAAGAAAAAACCCCGCTTATATAAGAGAAAATAGTAACATATAAATTTAAATAACAATCAGAGATTTCTCGGACAACCAGCATTTTTAGACAAAAAGATCAAGAATAAAAATAATAATAACAGTTGTATAACACTTGATTGAAGAGTCATGTTTTTTATGAGTCTTGTTAAACAGCTTTCCAGTTTTATTTGGAATTGAAACAAGAATTACAGTCGAATCTGAGCATAGATAAGCTTTTAAACCGGTCGAAGATTACAGGAAAATTAAGTATTCGTTTTTGTTTTTTTTTTGCAAGTATTCGTTTCGGTAGTCGGGTTTGACACACCTCATCACAATGATAATGAGCAGTTAGTTATTCGCTGCAATCCAACACAAACGAACCCAGAGTACCATCCAATAAGGAAGACTTGATACGATCTGATGCCATATCCTATTAATCAATAAAGATTCTGATATTGACACCATCTCGTGGGATAGGGATAGAAAAATAATGATTAGCCTCTAGCATCTCGACCTAAATAGATCTACTGTGCTCCTCTAAATTTATTAGAGCTCACAAGTCAGGCTTAGGTTGTTAATCAAGTTCCATTGCCTGGCCAGTGATAGTTCGATTTATGAGACTCCAGTTTTTCCTCACTTAGCATTAGAACGTCTCGACGTTCACAGTAGCATAGAATGTGTTCCGCGTCAATACCACAATAATTGTTCACGATAGTCAAGATAGTCGCCTAAACTGTGGTCTTTTGCAACAAAGCATGGGAAACTAAAGGTTATGTAAGCCTGCTGGACACTGACAACCGAATACAGTTTTTGTAAGTTCAGCATGGAGGAGAAAAACCTGGTGAAGGTCAGTACTCAAGAACAAAGAATGCTTAATTTAACAGGCACTCAAGGCAATGGAGATTAATAAAAAGGCTAAAGATAGATAATGTCCTTACACGATCTATGTTATTGACAATCAATACACAATTGACACTCAGCTTGCCATGAACCGAGCATTTTCAAATGGATCAGCAGTTATGGACATTTTAAACTCAGATCTGCTATAGCAAAACCGAAAAAACTTAAGTATTAATACAGTTCAGCTAACTATACACTGCCAAATCAAAAGGAATTGAGGTGGTTGAAGATACTTGACTAGTAGACCAGATAACAATTTAGCAAACATAACTGAACAGTTACTACGAAGGTTATAGAAGCTAATACAAAGCCAAACGGCAGATGGTGGATTATCTAGATGTGGAGAAGCACCTGATGGAAAAGCAAAAGGTTGTTTAGCCACCTCAACAAAAAATCTAGAATCTAGAAATAGGGATAGAAGAGGTGGTCACAGAGCCACTTGCATCTCGACCTGAATCTAAAGTTCTATTGCCCCAAGTACTTTTGACTACTCTAACTCACTAGTCAGCTTTAAATGTTAATCAGGTTCTAAAATCTGATGGCTATTTTTTGTAGACTGCTTACGATTTTCCCTAACCTAGTAGCTGAAACTTTCGCCTGACGGACCTTCGGAGTATCACATGTCTTCCTTTACTTGCAAAATCTTGCAATGTTTCTTCTTCCATTACTCATATCCGGTACTTGTACTTCTTGTATGAGAGTGTCCAATCAATAGACTTATAATAATCCGTTTTATTTTAGTTATCTTCTAGTTATCATGTGACTTTTACGCCCATCCCTGTTGATCCACCAAGTTTTTGAATGAGCCCTTCTTTGTAGCAAATTGCAAAGGCATGGGAGAGTTTGGGGATAGAGGTATTAGTACCGGCTCCACTCTTGCCCAGTATGCCTACTCTTTACCTACTACTCTAATTGTAGCTGTCCCAGCTTGTCCCCGCCAAGTCCATGCCACTCCAGACTCATTTTGTCTTCACCTCACATGAAGTTGTAGATTTGAGTCTTGGAAACCTTAGTTTCGTGGGGTTTTGGGAGATTTCTGGTTGAGGGGAGGGAAGAATCACTGTGTTAGAGCGAACAGCAAACTTAGTTGTTGAAATTTTGGAATCTGAATAGGAACCAGTTCTTTTACCAAAGGAATATTAAGGTCTTTATGGAATATTTTGCCGGAGACATAGAAATGAGCGATGATGATCAAAGGATTTTGTACTGAAACGTTTGGATTCAATGTTAGGTTATGGTTCTAGATTATGTAAGTAGGTGTTTTGGTGAGTTTATTTTGTGATTTCTTTGTTGGCCTAGTAATCTGTATAGTCGGTCTGTTTTTTCTTTTTTATGGGGAAATTGTACATTGTGTTAAATACAGGGAAATTGGCGAGAGAAACAGGCAGATATTTTCAAGGTAAAAATAAAGTAAAAGTAGTACAACTGACCGGAAAGCCAGACCTTGTCAAAAGACTGACCAATGTCGACAAAAGCTCAAGTGCTTTATGTCTTTTTCTGTAGTGCATTTTAAATTATGCATAAGACTCGATGACCCTGCAGGATAGTAAAGTCGGGCCGAGTACAAACTGTCGGTTTAGACTTCTACTTTAAAATTAATTTTTCTAAAAAATTTGATGAAAGATGATACTAAAAATACAGTAAGACATAATGATTTAAAGAATACGAATAAATGTTTAGATCGGCTCAGGTGGCTGGCCTTCAGAGGATTTGACTGTTACTCGGCTTAGAATAGGCGTTACGAGGTTGACTCAAGGATTTAAAGGCGCCTGATAGAACGAACCAAAATGATCCATAACACACACGTTCGTCACCCCGCAGACCAATGTCCCACGTTGAAGGATGTTCCTCAGTTCCATATAGAACGCGGGTAGGCGAGAGAATGAGAATTGTGCATGAGAATTGTGAGGAGTCTTTGGGAAGCCTGTTCCGATTTTTGAACAATTACATTGAGAATGTATTTATTTGCGTAAATGTGAGAATCAATAGCATACAGACCCTTAGATTTGTTGAATAGGTTGTTTCCAGAGTTATGGAAGAATATTGAGTACATAATGCATAAGAAAGAGTTTATTTAAAAATGATTATGTGTTTAAATAAATGTTTAGGTTAAAAACCGCATGCGTTGATGGCTGAAATGACCTAAACACGTAAACTGGTATTCACCCAAAATTAGTGTTTACAATAAAAAATTATTGGTGCATACAAAAGAGTGCTCTGACACCCCCTCCCCCACTTTATAAAAATACGATTTTTGCCCTTTCTGTTTTTCTCACCTAATATTACCACAACTGGGCTCACCTGGGAATAAAAAACCTTCAAACCTCACACTAGCTAAAGTAATTTTGATGAACATTAAAAGATATTAAACCTTGGACGTAATCTTGTCTACCCTGCCAGGGCAGCAAAGTTATCCAAATGCTTTCCTGTTGACAGAATGATTCTCTATCATCCACACTGACATTGTGGGTCCACTTCCAATGTCTAACGACTACATGTTTAACTTTATTGACCGCTGTACTAATTGGATAGAAGTGTTACCATTGCGCAACCAAATTAATACATTGCACAAATCTTCTTACAAGGCAGGATTGCTAGATATGGAAGCCCACACCAAATTGTTACGGGCTTGGGAACACACTTTCATTCGGAATCATTCATCTCCCTGACTAAATTTTGTGGATCTAAGGTTTTCATACTCGTCCACAAAGCAAAGGTAAAATAGAGCGGTACATCGAACATGTCATAGCTCACAATTCAAAAGATTGGTTTACTTACCCACGGTCGGGGACTACGGCATTCAATGATGAAGCACAAGTTCCAACTCTGTATACGGTACTCCATTAAGGATTGATGTTTTTGAAGAGACCTATTACAAGTCGAATCCTGATCTTCCTAACCTAGTCCGACAACTATTAGACTAACCGACTAGAATAACCTTAAGCAGTTCATAATTATCCGGGTGACGTAGATGATGATGATGATAACTACTAGGAAGTAGGTTTTCTGTCCCTTAAGCAGTGAAGCTTTCTGGCTTATTGTACTTTCCAAGTTCCTTAGTTCAGTGCAAGTGACTCGCTACTTCTCCCAAGAACTACTAGGTCTGTACTGTCGTCGCTACAATTCCTTTCCCTGGTTTTTCTTTTTACAAAGCTTTTGTCTCTATTGAGCGGTTGCTTCCCATTCAAAGATGAAGTGGATGGCTGTTTTCTCCTCCTCATTGGATAACTTACAAGTGGGGTTATTATTGAAAGTGCCCATGGTTTAGATGTTTTCTCAAATGACTGGTAGTCCTTTAACTCCACTGAGTTTAGCCCTCTCTGACTGTATCAGTGAATTTGACGAGGGTTGTTTTAACGTAAGCTTACTGTGCCAGCAGCTCTTCGGTTTATCCAATTCTCCTGTTTTCTTCATTTCTCTATTCTTCTGAATGCCTCCACGTTAGTGATGAGTTATATCCATTTTTAGCACCCTTCCATAGGTCCAAATCTCGAATGTCTAAGGCTTTGCTTTGTGTTTAATAATCTTAAACCAAAGGCAACCAGAGCCAAAAACCTTCATACATGAGGACTTTCACGGCAGTTCTCATGTCTTCGTGCGAGTGGATCGTGTGCAAGTTTCCTTAGGCAGATCGTATAAAGGAAAACCTAAATTCTTCATGGTGGAATTAAAAGGGAAGAATATCCTGACCTGTAACAATGAGTCTGCGATGCGGATTTGTCTGGGTGCGGGTGGTTTGTCCTGCTTGAAGAGGTAGAGCATAAACAGGGAGCTTACAAACCAGGCGAAGAATGTTAAAGACGGGAATGAAAAAGAGAGAGAATAAATATCCTTTGGAAGGATTCTGCCAATTAATCAGTGGGATTGCACAACTATTCGAACTTTTTTTTAATAAATCGGTTTCCTGGGCAAGGCAAGAGAAGGGCAATTACTTTAAAAACTCATTAATTTGCTAAAAATTTACATACTTAATTTCATGCTGGGAGATGAGAGGTGATCAGAGAAATTACGGCCCAAAGTCGTCCTTGTCTTCCGGAAACCGTTAGAAGATGAGAAGAGTCTTTAAGGCCTACCACTTCTTTCCTCTAACAGACTCGGAAAACAAACAAAGATAAGAAATGTCAAGACCCTGATCTCCATGGCCTCAGCACCGTGTGCGTGTATGGACATAAATCAATGATTCAATGTCACAAATTTCCAAACATTTTTTTTCCTATTTTACAGCTGTATTACATCGTCCATTTTTGAAAGAGATAAGATGCGAAATATTGTAGTACCATAGGGTGTTTAAATTAGTTTTATTTTCTTTAATGCAATGCATAGAATTAATATTCAAAGGCTCATTGATGTCTTTCAGCCCGATCTCACGGTGACACCACCCTTTGGGATAACTGTCGAGAAATAATTTCCACTTCACCAAATGTTTAGTTTTCCTCATAAATGTTTGATCTGCCATTTATCTTTCTGTTGTCTGGTCGCTTCCGATTCTGGACCATCTGTCCTCGCTGGTTTACTCTGAGACACAGCACTGTAGAAGGGAGTTAGAGAGACGGGTCAATCACTCCGCTCACAATGTTGAAAAAATTGTTTTCAATTTTTTTCCTTTGAACAAGAAGTGGGCCTTGAATCGAAACAAGTTCTCATCAGCAGGATCAAGGTCCAGATTGTCGCGGGTGTGGCAGGGGTTCGACCCCATGGATCACACTGATGTTTTTTCTTAGTCCGACGTTAAGCAAGTGAGTGTTATCTTGTTGGAATAGAACTCCTTTATTGTTTACCGATGGTAACGTCCATCATTCTTTCTATTTGCACTAGAGTTCAGAATCAATAGAACATCAGTACCAAACTTGTGTTGAACAACTCCTTCCAATTGAAAAAAAGGTTGAACCTTTCAATTGAATTCACACCAGCCCTCATGTTCTGCTGGGAAAGCCATTGCCAGCGAGTTTCACCAATAAACCCACTTTTCAGCTCACGAGGACATTAATTGTCTACTATCCTATCTAATTGTTGGATCGTAGTTCAATCAAGACCGAACTATTTTGTATCTTCCAAGTGTGCAGATGGACACTAGGGGTGTTCCGACACATCACGCCCTGACAAGTACGCGAGTGGTTACGATTTTACAGATTCGCACTGAGACTTCTTCTTACCCAAGTATAAATCTCTGTCGACTCAATCAATGACCTCTTCATTGTGCAATCTCCATCATCGTCGAAACTCTTCGTTATGATTAAGACTTTTCATTGGATCCCAGAGCTTTGGTCAAGGACTTTTTCGAGCTTTGGCTTCCCCTCTCCTTGGAATAGGAACACTTGTCACATACTTGGTGTTTACCTCCCAAAAATAGTCGACGTTAACTTGGATCCCCTTCTTCCAGTCTGCTCTATCAGGTATTTTGGTTCGAAAGTTTTTATCAAATCTGAATTTTGGCCTCTCCAGAATCCATGTCCGCCTATAGTTCATCCCGATGCTTTAATTGTTCCTTGTCAGAACCTGGGTGGCAGAGTGGTTAAGGAGTCCGGCTCGTATTTTACACGCTGCTGTTTTGTTTTTTTGCAGGGACCTTTACCTTACAGTGATTAGCGCCGTGTCAACGTTGTGGCCACCGTCGCCCCTGCTGTCTTGGGTTCGAATCCCGGCATCGCCCAACAGTTTTTAAGTTAAAATTGTTGGAAAGAAGTATTATGATGCGGTCTGACCCCCGCCCGGGATACCCAACTGGTAGTTGGATGTTAAGCTCTCCCGTATGTATGGATAAAAACCGTTTACAAAGCTACGTAAAAGTCCACATAAGGGATCCGGGGCACGACGCGCCCAAGCCGCTAGCAGCACCCAATCAGTTCCTCGTCATTAATTTGGTTGTCACGTTAAAAATCGATGTAAGAGAGTCCAAAGCCGCAATACTTTTTATATCCGAACATACAGTTTGGATATTGGTGGGGAATGTTATTCTGCAGTTATTTAGGTCGGAGAACATTATTTGCCTGTCTACTACGTTTTTTGGGTACGCCATAATGACGTGGTCCTGGTCAGCACATACTGTTGCATCACACTCACAGCTAGTATGATCTATAATACTGATTTTTGCCAGAAGACTGGGTAGCTGGTTGTGATTGAACTGAACTCTAAAAAGTGTTGAAAAATTATCTTGGCCTATCTACTTTAGGTCGTATCTTGTACAGTAGACTGTAGCATCCCATAGTGCCGACGCATTGACAGTTTTGAGGTGTCATAGGCTTTTATCAATTTATTCTAGCACTATTTTTCAAATGGGCTTTGATATTGCCGGTTAATTGTGTGTACTCCCCATCTATCGCCGCTTCTTTCGAGAGTAAATCATGAGGTTTCATAATTAAATTTATTCTCGCGATGGGCATTGATCCAATTGAAGTGTACGTCAATATTGCCTTCCCGCTGATTGCTTGTTATACGATCAATAGATGAACAAAGATGTTAGGGGGTGTTTTTGTTGCGACTAGTATTTGATTCCAGTCAGAACACTAAGACTGTCTGCGACGAAAAGTGTTTCTGGTTTGGGTCGGTCCTGTACATATTTAGTACTTACAGAATACTGAATGCTATCCGCAGTGGAGATTGAGACCGTGTAATTTAATTTTCCGGTATTGTATCTTGATCGAGCATAGCTGCCCAAACTCGAATTTAAAGCCTAGCACGCACTGGGATTCTGGACTCTTTGTCGCGAAGCTGCGTCTGGGATTCATTTTCTTGCATCCGAGACGCTCCGCGACAATAAATCTTGAATCTGGTATGTTGCGTTTTAGTATTTTTTGAACCCCATCATAAATGGGATTCTTTACTCAACGTTGCGGGGCAAAGAGTCTGCGACATGTATCCGAGAATCTGCGACAAAGAGTCCGTACAAAGAATCCCAGTGCGTATCAAGCTTAAGGCTCGACCCATCAGTACGACTCTTATAGCACCACAATTCCCGACTTCATAGGAGCATCTTATTTTCGCTCCCTCCCTCCAATTCATCAGCCATTGTTACCACGTGTGGGACGTGTTTCTGTTTTCCAGACAGGTCCCAACATCCTACCGACAACTGGTATTTTTATTTTCATAAATATTGTTAGCAGGCAGAGTAGTTCAGACTTTCCAATGGTCTTTTTGTTCCTGCTAATATTGTCCGGGGCCAATAGAGACAGGGTGGTTCATCCACCATCCTTTGTGCTATGAACCTGCAAGTTCCGTCTCCAACAGACAAAGGGGATTTTTCCCTTTGCAATATAACTGCTAAACAGTATACAGGTGCTAGTGTCATCCCTGGTTTTCTCGAAAACAATTGAATCTAAGAATTGTGAAGAAATAGAAAAAGTATTACATGTACATGGAATAAAATATTTATTTATTTGTTATTAACGTATGTTTTTACATCATATTCTTAATTGTTACGTGTCAGTTTCTTGTAGCTAGACTGCCCCCAGAACCAATGTCGAACCAATTAACTACTTTATTGATAACTATGAGTAAAATGTTTTACCTAATACCTTAATACCTGCTGTTATTTCTTAATTAATATATTAAGATTAAGATCTTTTCGATCTGCGCACTGCAACCAGTATTGGGCTATTGTGAATCTCCATTGTGGTGTAAAGCTCCTCATTAAGCTTAAGTCTTTTTACCAGATTCCAAAGCTTTTGGAAGGACTCCTTTGGGCCGCTACATCATAAGCTAAACCAACAGAGGACATGTTCGATCCTTTTTAAAAAAGATGGTTCCTACTCACATTAAGTTGTTTCGCAACAATCCGGATTTCGAGCCCTTTAGCTCATCGTCAGGTTGAAGGGCTCGAAATCCGGATTGTTGCGAAACAACTTAATGTCAGTAGGAACCATCTTTTTTAAAAAGGATCGAACTCCCCACTCACCCCATCATTTATAATTTCTATGAGGACATGTTTTTCTGTCTCTTCTTCTTCTTCTTTGCAAAATCTGCACTTATTGTATTTGGTATTATTTTTTTTATAAAAAATTGAATATTTGCTATGAATGCCCAGTACAATGTTCTGCCGGAAGGTCAGTCGGAATCTTTACGATGATAAATGTAGGTGTGACGAGCCTTTCGATTGGTAAAGGCGGCTACTCGGTCGAGTTTAACGAAGTCAGCTACCTTGTTTTTTAAAATGCAACTCAATAAAAGTCTTGACAAGATTGTAAAGAAAACAGAAATCGCAAGATATCTTACTATTGCGAAACCCGTTTAGATCATTAAGATTGGCCGGTGAGTAGAACGCGACCTTCATTCCCTACTTGTTCCCGAAGAGTTTTTTTCTCGAGTCGACCGCCGGACTTCATTGCAACGTCGTCTCGCCTCCGACGAAGGATGCGTGTCGTACTACTCTGCGCTATCTTCGTCTTCTTCTGTATCACGTCGCGGCAAGCCGTGACAATCGTCCAAGTCGAGAAGAACCTGCTCAAGTACCTCACATCCGTCAATTTAATGAATATACTCACAAATAAAAGGATTATGGCCATGTACATGAAATGTCTCCTTCGGAGAGGACCCTGTTCCCCGGAAATAAGAGACTTTAGACGTAAGTCTGTTTTTTTATTTATTTTTTATATTTTAATTTTGCGTCTAAGTCCTGCTTTTGAAATACCAATTCCTCAAGGTCTACCACTCTTCTCATAAACAGAATCCTTTACAACGATATTTACATTTTAAGAAGTTGTAACTTAAATGTACGGATTGTTTAACTATTTTTAATGTCCTTCATGTATAATTCGGTTTGTTTTCACTCAGAAATTTAGAAAATAAACACGCATTTCTCATAGACAAAAAATTCCAATAGGTCGGTGGAAAAGGTCCAACAAAAACCACCGACACATTAACATACTTAGCTAACAACCGGGTTGTTTCACATGAACCGTTTTCACGCTAAAAGCTAGTTAATAAAAAAAATATTCAAAATCACTTAAAGTACCTTTTATCTACTCTCTATTCCCAATATATAACCAACTTTTTAAATACCAGAACTGAAAAATCCAGAGTTTTGAGAAAGGAAGTCAAAAAACGCTTTTCGTGCCTCGGAATCATTTTCAAAAAATGTCTCCCCTAGGTAAATAAACAGATGAAAATTGAGAAAGGCCTGGAGAATAAATTGGGTGCGGAAGAACTTGATAGTCCAGCTCCTTTGATTTATTCACAACCTTCCTTCAAACATGAGGTCTAGCGTTGTCCTGTTGTCATTATACCAATATTAGTTGTTTTTTAAATTGGTCTCAACTGTAATAAAATAATGGTGAATAATTCCAGTCAATTCAGTCATAATTTTTTTAAAAATGCAAATTTGGTTTTTGACCTGTGTCGTCGACATAGATAAGAAGTCGACATACCACTGATCGGACAAGTGAACTAATTCTTGTCACACAGGTTTATCGTCAAACCTTTGGATGTCGGTGGACGATAGGTCAAACCGCTTTAAAGCATTTTTCCAGATTGTTTCCAATTAAAATTCCATAGGCTGTACCTGGATTTGAACCAGAACCTCGAGACAAATAAAGAGTCGGACGACCAAACCACTCAACCCTTGCTCCGTTAGGTAGAATAAACCAGACTGGTTTTTATTAGGTTTCGTGGTCCGCTTACCAAATAAATTCTTTTTCAATTAATTAAGGTTTTGGTTGTGATAAAAAAAATGGTTGAAAAATGGCAAAAAGGAGGGAAAATTAAAAAAGGTGGGGTTGAGATGGGAAGTTAGTGTCCGAGTAGATCTAAGTCACGATAGTTCAAGTGGTAGAGCAGCGGCGTATTTAGCCGAAGGTCGTGGTTCGAATCCCGCTTGTGACACTGACTTTTTTATTTCAACCGAAACCTTAATTAATTGAAAAAAAAACTAGACTAGGTTGAGATTTTGCTAAAATGGCGGTGTGCGTATATTGATGGAAGTTGGAAGCATTGACGAAGTAGGGGTGGCTGACAAATGGTGGCCTTCTAATATCCAAGCTGTCAAAGCCCTTTTTACTATCAACGACTAGTGATTGCTTATGGCTTAACTAAAGTTTCCACATTACTTCCACAAGTTTATTTAAGCAGGGGCTCAACCTGATGGAGCAAGCTGCCTGCAGTACCCAGCCTTACAGCGTAGCAGTTCGTTCGTTAGCACTCCCTAAAACGCCACAGTGAGATTTGTTGAGGAATGACAGAATTTTAAGGAATTAACAAATATAGAGGATAACGCCGCGTATCCATGTTTATGCATTCAAAGACAAAACAACCGGACACTTGTATTTATATTAGCTAGCTATAAAGATTAATAGTTGACTTAAAACATAAACACAACATAATAACTGGCTGTTCACCTTTATAGAATGTTATTAATCCCTTTACACTCTTTAGACTATAAATAAATAAAATCTGTTTTCTTTGATGAAGGAATAAATTTGAGTAAGAAATTCTTTTTTCTTAAAAACATGGTTTTAAGTTGAGAAGTTCTCGCCCAACAGATTTTTTGGCCAATGCTCTAGCATATAGCCATATACGACGAATTGACACGATCGTTTTATTGCTCTTACCGCGCTACGAAACCGTCATTTAACGGGTTCCTTGGGATGGGCGATAGTCCATTGTTGAGCACTATCGATTGGACGACTATCGGTTAAAAACGAGCGATAGTTTTTCGATAGCAGCTTTCCATTTTCCATAGGTAGATTACCTACGCTACCTACTTACCTATTCAATAAAGAATTTCAAGTAATTGAATTTAATTACCTATTACTTGATACTTGCAGGATTTGGTACATTATAAGACTAAGCAAAGATGGAAAACCAATTTATTTGAATTTAAAAAAAAAGTAGTTAGAAGGAACAAACCAAGAAACAAAAACTGCACTTATTTCAAAACCTACCATAATCCGAGCTTCAAAACCTACAGGAAAATAAAAAAAGCTATTGATAGTCATGACCTATCGATATATCAAAAGAACTGCCTACTATCGCCCATCCCTAGTTCCTTGGTATCTAATCAACTCCAAAGGTCCGTTACGTAAGGGTGATCTCTAAAATAGTCATCATAATGCTTCGTCAGAATAGTCTATAGTGTCTAGACGTCCCGCACCAGGTTCTCTAATACTGGAGAGGCATAGACTATGCGTAAACCAACATCTTGCTTGGACACTTGAACAATGGGAGGCGGTTCTTTTCACAGAAGATTTCCGGGTTTTCTTTAAGGTGGAGGGTGTTGATTACAATTTATAAAAACGCTTTCCTACATTGCGACTGGCATAGATGTATTGTGGAACTGGAATCATATAGCCATACCTTGGAAAGTGAACATATTAGAGCACATTCCTCGGTACCTCGTCGCGCACTTGGTGTGAGAATTTCCTTACCGGGCTACTTTTTCACATTCAGAAAGGCCGTGCCCCAGTTTCTCTGGTTCCTCCTGACAGAGTCTCTGCTCTGCCCATCTTCTTCAGGTAGTAATTAAGAGGGCCGGTATGGAGGCCTATAATTTTCTTCAAACCCTGCCTGCTGAGAAAGAGGAGTTCCTTCGCCTTCTCTTTTGAGAGATTTATAAATCCCTTAGCTTGCCTCATACCAGGTATTTTTGTCCAGTGCTTGAGCTTTTGCTAGGCCCGTTTATTCATCTGTGTACCATATCAGGGCCCCTTCCTGAAACTTGGGGCCACTCCCCCCCCCCAAGGTCTTTATTATCTATGTCCACTTGGAAGGTATGTCGAAGTTTTTTAGGTACAGTTATAACCATCTCATTTAGTTTAATTCTTTCTAGAATTTAGAGATGGCTCCTCCTTAGATCTGACTTCATTTCCTTGTATCTCAGAAGTCTGTTGACAAGCAACCTTTTTTATATAAAAAGGGTAGTAATAAATATATTCGAGTGCGGGTTGGTTTGTGTCAAACCGTGTGTGTAGAACGCTTTGCTTCATGTACCACCTGCGAGTCACAGACCTTTTCAATGTCAGTTATGGTACGGGGTGGAAGCGACGTCCATGCCCTTATCGAACTAATTAGCAAACAGAATGGGTCTTTCACTGCATTAAAGTACATTGAAGAAGTTCTAGGAGATTCCGATTTCCTGCATGATAATGCTCAATCGCATGAACTCGAGTTGTCACCCATTATTTGTAGGATGAATTGGCCAGTACTCCTGACAACCTATAGAACACTTATGGGACATGGCAGTGAGACGTGTTAGAATCGTTCGCCAAAAATAGATATTTAATTTGAAACAATCCAATAATAAAAGTCAGGGAATTTTTGACTATGATTTTTTCGTAGCTATAATTTAATAGAATATTTAGAAAACGTCAAAATATTTTGCTTTCATTTTGTCCTTTAATGCAGGTCGTTTATGAAATCATGGCCTGTTTTTCCCCATCATCTTATTGCAGAACACTAATAAGCTTAGAATCGTAGTGTTAAGACGAAAAAACCGATGTTGGAAGGTGTGTAATTTTATAATTGACTCGTTTAACCTTGTTTGGCCTATTTTTAGTTTTAAAGTGTCTATGTGCGTTACTGGTTTAAATAGGGCAATACGATGCCACTGGAGGAAGCAATTTCGCTGCTGTTATAAACGTGGGACCCACCAACACGCTGACAAATATTTAAGTTGAACAGGTAGTAAATCGCTATAAATGGTTAATATCTACAATATCTAATTGTTTGAATATAAAATATATTTTGCATTGTATAAATTCACTTATCCACATCCTAAATGTATTTGTTAAATGTAAACATTGTTTGTAAATCCCAGGCCCTGAAGATGATCTCAATAAAACGATCGAAACGTTGGCACGATAAAGAAAATGTTTTTCTGAAACCTACATCACTCCCGACCGCATCTCACGATATCTGAATATCTAATATTTATGTTCACTTTATGCTTCCTCCTAGTAATCCTAGTAACAAATATCCGCGGATGCGGAAATTCTGCGTACTTGTGATTTGTTTTATAAACTTGCAACTTTGTTTTTTTAATAAACGGAAGAAAAACGCCCTGGGAGAACCGGTAGTCCTGAAGAATGTAGTTACCCTTGCCATCGTGTGTGGAAGGTGATGTCCTGTTGTAACCGATTCCGTTCTTGATTTTTTCCCAACCGTCGGAAATCCGTTCTTATAATTAATTTTAAAAAAAAATCATTTTAATATAACTCGTTGATTTAAATTTTTGTTCCAGGCCTGCTCCCGAGATTCCTGAAACATCTGTGCAGCTATTGCAACGAACAGGAAAGTGAAAGTCTGAGAATCATATTTCAATTTGTTAAATCACGACGGCCGGAAGAATGGAAACAGTTGGAAGACGTTTACGATCCGAAAAGAATCAATACTGATAGAATTGAAAAATTTATAGGCAAACGTAGTAACAACATTTGATTTTGTTTATCTTATGATTTTGTTGTTGTTGTTGTAATAAGTGGATCAAATGTTAGTCATTTATGTATGTGACATTACACATTACGAGTAAAGAACATGACCAAAAAGGATCCGCTGGCATCAGATTTGGTGATATAATTTATGTGAAATTCTTATTTTCTGTTCGCTTGTATATCTAATAAATATTAATTATAATAATTTAAGTATAGTTTTTCTTATCAAAGAAACATAAAAGAAATTCGAATGAAATGATTCTTATAACATGTAGATAAGATGCAAAGAATTTTAAAAGTAACTTGATTAAGACAAGAAAAAGAGAAAAGATGGTGAAGAAAAACGCAAAATTGTTATTATCTCAATCAAAAGTAAATATCAAGTTGAAAAATTATAAAATAAATATTTTGAAAAATCAGCAATTGCGTTTTAAATGATTCTGCTTTGGAATCTAAGATCTCATGATTTAATTTTGTCAATGTACTTTGTCTCCTCTAAATGAAAAACACAAGGAAAAAAGCGAAATCAAAAAAATGTTCGCCCCGCTGGATGAAGCTGAAATTAATCAATAAAAACTTCAAGAAAACCATCTTTTTTTAAGAAAAAACCCTAGAGACCCTAAGCACCCGTTCCTTGAAACCCTAGGAGGGCAGGAGGGCCAGCCAGGCCATGGGGGAGTGAAAACGCAGACTTTAGGGGGTTTAAAAAGTTTCAATTCTTAAAGGGATGATGGTAACAGATCCCATTTCTTGGATGTGGCCATAAACCTAGTGGTTAGGGAGTCTGACTCGTATTTGCCACGCTCCTGGGTACGAATCCCAGCAGAGCCCATGGTTTTTTATTGAATTATAGTATGTAAAAGTATTGTAGAGTAATTTGATCCACGACACCCAACAAGTTGCACGATAAGCCCTCCTGAATTGTATTTACAATGCTACGGAAAAGTTCACATCCGTTTGGGATCAAAAGCTTAGGCCACTATCAAAGCCTTAGAAGACACGTCAACTTAGGAGCAGACCACCTGCTAGACGTCGAACACCTAGCTAGACAATTCAAACGCGTAAAGCCTCATGATTTATTGCTGATGATGTGAAAATGTGATTCGAGAACGGAATAAACTACATTGTGTATATATAAGTTTTATTGTCTGAGGTAATTATTAGAAAAAGATTAGCTTTTTTAATAGATAGGTTGTATTATTAATAAAGTTTGTCCACCTCTTAGAATTGGAAGAAATTTTTTTTCATCTAATCTATGAAGATGTAGATGTATTAGTGGGGGTGTGTAGTATACTGATCCCTTTATGAGCAATTGTATCCCCCGTTCTGTGCTTATAGCACATCGGTGAGTCCTATTCATCAAGTCTCAGTGGTTGATTTCTTCTAAGTTGATATTGTGGCGCCACAGTTTGTTAGTAGGTGTGTTGGTGTTTAGTCTGTTTCCTTGCAGAATCTGCTCGCGCCGTGTTGTTTGTGCTAATCTTCCTCAGCTGCCCATTCAGTATGCAGTGTCCTGGTAAGAATACTGTTAGGTTTCGCAGTTTTTTCCTGCTTTCTGTATTGCATTCTGTTACCTCTTTCCTTCCAAAATTTTCTAGAATGTTCTTGGATTGGTTATGGCCAATGAGTGAATTCCATCCCGCATTTTCTTTTTATCCATCTGCTTGAGGTGCTCATAGATAGTGTGGATTCCTATGCCACAGAAGACCTTGGGTATCCTATCAGCGGATTAGCAGCCATTTTTCTTGCAAGGGCATCCGCTTTTTCGTTGCCTTCTACTCCCGTATGTCCTGAGACACAGAAGAGGCTGGCTGTTTTGCATACCTAATTTGTTTAGTTTAATTTTGCAATTCAACACCATCTTTGAGCTAATGATGTTTGGACTTGGCGCTTTGATGGCTGCTTGGCTATATGACATGATAGCTATATTCTTGTTTTTGTACCCTTTGTTCAGATTCGACTGGATACATCTCTCAATTACATAGACTTCAGCCTGGAAGACACGAGGGATGTATTTCTCGATAATTTCTTGGACATAACGGACTGCGTTGAAGGTGCCTTCAACAAAATGGAGTCCAGTTTATCTATCCTCCATGTAAATCCAGCCCAGACCATTACACGGCCTCTTCCAAACTGCACTGAAGGGAGCACGAACAGCATTTTACGCATCCCCTGTTCTCGGTTGGCCCTTCGGCAACTGCTATCACTTTACAAACAGAAACTGTGCGAAACAACATAACAGCATTCCAGGTGGTGTTCTCTTCTAAGCGCTCGCTTCATGATATTCTCCTAAGTTGCTAGTGGCGGGCTGGAGGTCATCTCAGAGTGTCACACGATGTGGCGGGCACTATGGCAAAGAGTTCCGTCTTGAAGCAATGACAACATTTCTGTCCTCCCTTAGAGTCGTAACGCGCTGAGATACGCTTCCAGTCTCTCGGAATCGGGCTAAGGCTAGCGTGGGAGACCACGCTCTAAGAAACGCCAACTACCTCTGCGATATCCACCTGCCGGTGACCTCGATGTCTCATTCTCAAATAATATTGCGAACTTCTGGTTCAAGATTATGTCTTTCCATGGTTAAAGAGAATACAACTGGATTAACATGGAGAAAAGACAAAAAAAAGGCGTTTGTTTACAAAATAAGTAATCATCGTGTTTACTATTCTTAAGTAAATCTGTTATTAAAAAATGAGGATTAACATTTGTTTGTTTTTGGTTTGTATTTTCCATTTTGTTTTATCCACTAACAAGAATATATCGGTTAATTTCATTAAAATTAATATAATAAGTACAAATATCTCTATTCATTTTTGAGCAGCTTATTTTGATACACTTTGCTGATTCAACTGGCTGATGGTCTAGAGTTGTGTGAATCCTACGTCTTAGTGTATTTACCAGATGTACGTACCATTTTGACTTTAGACAAAACATAGTAAATTGTTAAAAATAAGGGTTAAAAATAAGTACTAAAGATTTTTCAGACAGGTTAGTACAAAAAAACTTCGCCATTGTTTGAAAATCAACTATGAATTTTTGTGTTTACTGCCGAAATAAGCCTATTGAGAAGAAAATTTCAAGTAAATGTTTATGATATTGTTAAACCAAATACATACAAATGGAAGGAACCACCATTTTCGCCCTGAAACTATACCACGGAGCTCCTGTTCAGGACTGCGGTGGACGAGTGGTTAGGGCGTCCGATTCCTATTTGATATTCTTGCGGTTCTGTGTTCGAATCCCGGCAGGGCCCATGGTTTTTTAATGGATTATAGTATGAAAAATATTGTAAAGCGGTTTGATCTCTCGTCCGCGACACCCAGTGGGTAATTGGGAGGACGTTAAGACGGGAATTGCCGACCTTATCCGCGGAGGGCATATCAACAAAGCGGCCGTAGAATCGTAAGATCTCTGTTTATGCCTCCTAAACCACTTCCGCCCGGGGTTTCAGAAAATAACAGAAACCAGTTCTATTTCTGCCGAGCCCGTCATGCAACCATCAACCCACCTAGGAAAGTCCTTGACCTTCTTCAGCTTCATCAATTATAACTGTAGTAGACTGTTCTTGACAAGAGGTCTTTGTAGTATTTTTCTCCCAATATTTTTTTTCGATATTTATACTTGTACAGTATTTGTACACATTACGATACTTTTTTCACACGATCACATCACTAACACTAATGCCAGTTTAGCACCAGGAAAATACATGCTATAAGAAACCGGCCAATACGGCACTCAGTGTGAGGTTTAATGGACAAGGAGGTATCGAGGCCATCGTCGAATAAAGGCAACATGATTCTCGGAATGGGAATGAATGAGAGGGCTCGAGCAATAGGGTTAGGATTGGTGAGAAACTTTTGGAATCGGGAACGGATCGGTGCATTGTCAAAAGGAACGTTGAGGTCATTGCGGATAGTGAGGTTAGTCAAGAGCTTTGACAATTTGTCTAAGGACTTTGATTGGAAGGATTGGACGTGTTGGATGTTGGAGGGCTTGGCAGAGCCCCACAGTAAAAGTAAAAACTTGTTAGTTAGTTTAGTGCTAACGGGCAACACCAATTTCGATCCTTGAAGTCTTCGTAATTGTCCAAGTTTTCTGTTAAGATGTTGTCGCTTAAGCCTTATGTGGGGATTCGATTCTGCTGTCTAGGTATAGTCCTAAGTATTTGATTTGAATGGAAGACGGTATCTCTTTGATGTTGATGTTCAGTGGAGGGCAAGTACATTTTTCTTCATTTAGTCTTGTACTCCACTTTTTATATCAGTCTTCGGTAAACTCAAGGTGTTCTAGGATGTTGGAGGTAGCTAGGATTCGTGTCAGAGGACAAATCGTCCACGTAGGTGGTGATGTTATTGGGGTATGGAGGTATGTCAGCAGTATAGATGATACAAAGGATGAGACCAAGAATGCTCCCTTGTGAGACGCCGGTTCGTATCGGTCTCATTTTCGAGAACTCGATGCCTCACTATGAAGCAGCGATCTGTTAGGTAATATTGTTTGTGACTGCGTACCAAATGTTGTGTAATTGTGAATATTATTGGATTATCCATCCAGCTTTGACGCACTTCCACAGACTAGCCTATAAAAACATTATAGATGAATTTACCCAACAAACAATAAATTTATCTTTTCATCTGTCTATATTTCTGAACACCTGTTTAATGCTTATTAAATTAGACGAACCGAGATTCCTCAACAAGTGAGTTTTGTAATTTGAGTTTCATGAAAAAATCAATAACAAATCTATAAACGTCAAATTATATCGCAGACCCAAGACGAGTAAACTGTTTACAACGTGTGTCACGTCCAAAGTAACCACATACCTAAGAGTAATATTCTAAAATTAAGATGATTGATGGGGGCCTTAGGTGAAAATAGAATTGGTCAAAGCGTCCGTAACAAAATTCCTCCTTATTAATAAAAATGATGAAGGGTCGGGTGAGTTTGTGGATTAATCTGTGAGTAGAGCCATCATTTACACAAAATGTTCCCCCTTATTATCTATTATTTGCAAGAGGCACGTTTCCAAATACGCTTCTCGGCGGTTAGGGTGAAAAGAATGACCTCCAGTTTAAATATCTAATCCTACTGCGCTGCTTTTCCAAAATCACTACGGAAAGTTCCATGACGTTTGTAAATAATTTGTACGATCTCAACATTTTTTTGACCTGGTAATGCAAAGTTCGAGTTATTAGACTATTTTTGACCTCATTTCTATTGTCTCATCGTTATCCTTCTCAAATCTCCAGGCAATTATGTCCAGGCAGAGACTGGTTATTACTATTTAACTCATCTTTCCGCGATGTCAGCCTTGAGAAATCTTGTTATTGCAGTTTTGTGAAAGCGGCCAAACATTCAAAATCAGTATTCTTTCCATAGTTCGGTCGTTACCGATTATTTACGTCTCCTATCTTGGCTGGTTTTGTCTGTCAGAAGTGTTTCGGCTTCACTTAGCATGATAGTTGATCGTGAAGATGGTGAAATATCGAGACTTGCCAAACAGACCAACCAGCGAGTATAGGCGGACCAAAATGACCGGAAACGACCAGATTGCAGGTACCATCTCACTATATTCATTCACTGGAGACACTATCCCCGTGTTGCTGTACAGACCTCAAGGGTAAGGATTTTTAGGCCCGATGATAGTCATGCCAACTGGAAGAAGAAGCTTACTCGGAAGCCAACTACTTCGAAGAACCAGATCTTGGATTCCCTATAACTCAAAATGTCCTCCAACTGAACCTTGCAAATCTGTCTGACTATTCAGAGGATCTGTTCCTCCGGAATGCAAGTAGCTTAGTTAGAGCTATCCAAAGGTAACTACTTTCGTGTACTCACTACACCAAAAAATTAGTTCAAACGGATTGATGAAATTTTCGTAAATGTCGGCAACCTTTGGCCCAAAGACTCCGCATGGCATAGCCTGAAAATCCGAGGCAATAGTAAATAAATGAACACTGAAGCGATGATACCACATCTCGGTCTTGTCCTATCCAAGATAAAGTACCATGAGGAAGTGTTGTTCTGGTGGCCATTTCTGGTTTTAATGAATGTGCACGACTACCAGACTAGAGATATGACAATGATGGTGATAACGGAAATCTAGGAAGTGGATTTTATGTTCACCAAGCAGTGCATTCTGGTTAATTGTACTTTTCCTTTTTACTTTCTTCCAGTCTTCTAGAGGTGATTATGCAGTAGCTTACAACTCATGGGTTGGAGTGAGAACAGACAGGGAGTAGGGATGTCGGCAATGTTTGTAAAAAGGATCGACCCAACCAACCTTCGGGGGCTTCAGATTTTACTGTAATATAAGAGGAAAGGGATGTTCCTTGACAAACCGGTATTGCCATATGCGATCGCAGGATAAGGTAAAAGGTAATGATGATGATGATGAATATGGGTAGTAAGACGTGGGGGTTTTATGTTCCCAAGCACTGCAGCGTTCTGGCTTATTGTACTTTTCCTAGTTCCTTAGTTCAATGCAATCGACTATCCTTTTTCTAAGGAGTACTAGCTCATTGACTGTCGTATAATTCCTATCCTTTGGTTTTCTTTGTATCCTAAATTATGTCCCCAATGAGCTGTTCGCACTTGACGATAATATGAGTGGCAGTTTCTTTCTCCTCATTGCTTACTCTGCAAACGGAATCATAATTGAATATGCCCGTTGTGTAGATGTTTTCTCAGACCAGCCAGGAATCGCTTAATAACTCCTCTGAGTCTGGCACACTCCAATTGCAGCTGTGAGTTTGCCAGTTTTGGTGAGGGTTCTTTTAACATAAACTTACTGTGTCTGGCACCTCTAGAATTCATCCACTAATTTTTACATACTAATGCTTTAAAGCTGTTTGGCTATCCGATCTTATGGGGATTTTTGTCAGTCCTACCTCTTTAAGATTTTCTAAGGCACAAGGGTTGGTGGCATTATTTCATTTTTAAGACCGATGTGTACTTCCCTAATGAGTTTGATTGTTCATATTTTAGACTTGTATAGAAAATGCCTGATCCGGTTCATTCATTTTTTAGCCATCGAGATATGGCGAAGGTCCTAAGATGATAAACCGCAATGTTCTGTTGATGAAGTAGAACGTTGGTGTTTGAATTGAAGAACAAAACTGAATCGAACTAGATCGATTTACCAAGCGCAGAAAATTGCCAAATTGCCCCATTAGAGTTAACTCTTTCTGACGAAACAACATAGATTAACTGCAAGCTGCCTTTGATTTCTCAAATAAGCTCTTCTTAACAACACCCAACATGCAACTGTTCAACTCAAATATATCCTCGTAAGTCGAACGGTACCTCTTACATAAAGAAGCAAAGGTACTTAACACTAGTTCGATCAGTGTGGCAATTCGCGTGATTTGGGGATTTAATCTTTTTTTTAATTAGATTAAAGTGCCGGCATCTATACTATAATTTGTAAAGACATAATAATTGTTGAATCCGGAATTTTTGCTCTTATTTAATAATTAAATGTATACCAGCCCTACCGCGGATCCGAAATTAATTACTACTACTATATGTCTTTATTGTTTAATATATATACAAACTTTACAGATCGGCAGTATACATTACAGAGCAAGAAAGACGTTCCTCATGGTTTAAAACCGTCTGAGGGAGTCTAGCACATAAATTTATATAACTAAAATCTCTCTTATTTACAAGTAATTATAATTAATTAAATTCACTAATTTCGTGGTCCGCTTGACCAATTAAATCATTACAATTAATTAAGGTTTTTAGTTGAGATGAAAAAAAGTTAATGGCACGAGCGGGATTCGAACCCACGATCTTCGGCTAGATACGCCGCTGCTCTACCACTTGAGCTATCGTGACCTCGATCCACTCGGACATCAACTTCCTATCTCAAGGAGGGAAAACTCATAAGGTGGGGTTGAGATAGGAAGTTGATGTCCGAGTGGATCGAGGTCACGATAGCTCAAGTGGTAGAGCAGCGGCGTATCTAGCCGAAGATCGTGGGCTCGAATCCCGCTCGTGCCATTGACTTTTTTTCATCTCAACTAAAAACCTTAATTAATTGTAATTATAATTAATATTTACAAAAGGAATACATACTTTCTTCAAAAATTTCAGTAATGTAATAGTAGAACATAATTATATAATAATAGCTGAAACATGGTTGCAAATATATATATATATATTATTTATGATTACCTATAGTGCACATAACTCAATAATAAAATAAACTAAAGTAAAGTAAATGGGAATAATAAAAGTAAACATAAATAATAATGCAGTACATAATCTACCACAAGAGATAATAGAAAAAAACAAAACAAATAATAAGTGTTTAAAATATAATATTCAGGTCGAAGATGAGCTTTTCACCTATTCAGGGGAATCCGACAAAAGAAACCGCCTCCACCCTCACCAGGTGCCTCTGATTCTGGCTCTAAGAGAATAAGCTTCTTTGCAGAAATTTACCAAGACAGCCCATTCCTTGCCATTAATATATTCTAGCAGAATCTCACTAGACAGAGTTTCCCTACCAAAATAGTGTTTCCTGACAGCGGTCAGGGCAGGGCAAGTTGCCAAGAAATGGAACAAATCCTCTCGCTCTGTACCACTACAAAGTTCACAGTTAATATCCTGCTGCTTGAAGTGTTTGTAGTTTAAGTTAAACAGATCCCCCCGACTCTTAAATATCCACCGCATGCTATCTAAGGGTAGCGAGAGATCCGTTAGATAATTTGGTGATTTGAAAATAAGCTCTCTATGGAGTGGGAAACTGACTGAATTGGCCAAAGCTGTGTAATATTGTCTCTTTGTATTGTCACAAATGGACCGTCTAACTAGTCTCATACCATCCCTCCATAGTTCAACTCTGTCGACATTGTTCCGGTCTTAGGACAAGTCCAAATTAAATTGCATGATATGCCTTTTTATTTCCTTAAACCAATACATTTCTTTATCTACAATCTGCTTGGCCAGGATCTTCGGGAGTCTATTATCTGGTAGGGATAAAATTCTTATTATGTAGTCGAAGTGAAGTTTCACAGTGTAGGGAAAAATTGGCAGAAATTAATTAATACATTTTGCAAATTGTTCGGTCACTGTACACCTGGCACATTAGAAATGTCACTTTGGACTCAGATCTGAGCATACCAGTCACTGAAGACTAGCATTGCCAACGACTGAACCACACCAATCCACTTCTGCAACAAGTATATGAAAATGCGCTTAGTAGGGACAACTGAAATGTACCTGTTTTGTACAATAAAAAAATATATTACAAAAATAAATGAATAGGCGTCTCGGGGGAAATGAAAATGGGGCGAAGGACAGGCCAAACTCCGGAACTGACAACCGACTAACCGAGATCAAGCTTATCGAGGTAAATACTCAATTAAAACTCAGATAAAAAGAAGAGATAGCACCGTCGCTCTGCGGGGTCGTCAGAGATGCATGTGATCAAGGGCACGATTGGTAGGTCGTCCCTCAGAAGTCAGAGACCACCCGACCCAGAATAGGCCCGTCGCGGTTGGCACCCTTAAGGTCGATTTCTATTAGAACGTGACGGGCATCTTACGGGACATGTGGAGAACGAGTTCCGTAAGGCGTTTGTATTTACATTACACCGGGCTGCTTACACGGCAGTGGCTGGGATCTTCAACTCAATTTTTCATCAGTTTTACTAGCGTTCACATCGGGATATGCTTTTTGTATGTGCGCGCTCGATAATAACATGAACTTTAACACTGTTGAATTAGCAGCTATTGCTGTAGCTCTTGATGAGGAAGGAGGGAAAAGACGAGAAGATGGGATGTACATGCTTGGAAGAAAAGGGGATCAGAAGGTGAATTCGTTACCCTCTACAAGGAGTTGAACTATGATGAGGAAAAATTTTTATGGCTATTTTAGAATGACTTGTCAATGTTTGTCACTTCTGTTACGTGTTGAGTACTGACGAGGGTGGAGTTCATACTATACGGGACGGGGAAGAATCGTAGGCTTGCGGGCTGGCTGCGGGGCGCCCTAATGTGAACTCTCCTACTTGAAAACAATGAGATAATATGTTGACGTGCCCCGTAAGATAGCCGTCCGGTACCCTGCACGTTCTAATATAAATCTGCCTTTACACATCTGGGCCAATGACCCTGTATAATTTATAAAGCCATGTCAAATCGGCGACTTGTTCATATTTTTTAACCAGCAACTCAATGACAGAGGTAAATATCTATGTACCCCCCTCCTAGACTGAAGATTAACCTGCAGTTTACACCATAACGTTAAATAGAGATAATAAACTAATTATGACAACGAAAAGAACACTAATGAAAAAGTTAGAACTAAAACCAAATATAGTATATCGTCAGTCTACACTGTATGGCCTAAGATGCAACAAGCAAAAGCTAAAAAGCAAAATTATGTACAATACAAAAGGGCTAGTTTGTCTCTGTAACAATGTTCACAAAATCCTACCATCAACCTACAGAACTCCAAGAAATTACCCAACAATTAATTACTCACATCCTTACTAACAATCATGCGTTCATTCGAATTGGTTTGTACGACTCATAAATAAATTATCTTAAGTAACCTTTTAAATATAAATTTAAATTATAAAACAGATAAGAGACGTATGCACAAATCCCATTCTACGTGGAACATCTTGAAAATGTCCTGAAAAGATTGATGACTCGAAAATCCTGAAAGAAATTGCGGTCGACGAAGATCCACAGAATTATGATCGTAAAGTAATTTTCAGATTACTTGACTGGATATCGAAAATAATTTAATTAAAAAACGTGAAATACCCCAGGAAATGCGAAATTGAAAAGTTTTATCTGAGGAAGAAATTAGTAATAGAGTTGTACGATACGGTACTTATGTTAGAAGTATTTATAAACAATAAATATTTAGGGTTGAAAAGAGAACTCACAACACTTTGCTTCTTTTTACATTACATTTTATTTTAGGGTAATAATTTTCCTCTCTTACTACAGTTTCCCTACTGATCAGCAAGATGGCAGCATTATCTAAATCAAAAAAGACAAATGCCTGAACATGCCGGCCACCTTGAAACAATTTAATAAATTGATTCAATACAAACAAATAAATTGTAAAACTGCCATAGTATATAAATTTTGAAATAATTAGAAATATTTAAATTAACTTGATAAATAAACAAGTATTAATAGACAAAAAATAATAAAATAAATTTAACATGAAAGAAAACTTTAAATTTCTTCTTCTTCTTCTGGAGACTCTTCACTTCCTATTCGAGATGGCAAAGGACAAATTTTATTTATTGGTCTCTTGATGACTCCATTACGAGATTTTAGGGTAACTACCCTAATTAAATCATCAGCTCCTGGATGCGTCTCACAGATTCTTGCTAAAGGCCATTTCAGTGGAGGTGTCCTTTCATCCTTTAAAAGAACGAGCTGTCCAATTTGCAGATTACAGTTCCCTTTTAGCATCTTCGTTCGTACTTGTAGATTGGATAAGTATTCTTGTGTCCATCTTTTCCAAAATGATTGGAACATTTGTTGCACCCTACGCCATCTTGGAAGTGTTGACTGTTTAGCCTCTTGAAGATCCTCTTCACCTATAGATGTAAGGGAGTCTCCTATCAAGAAGTGGCCAGGAGTGAGAGGTGCAAGGTCATTGGGACTAGGACTAAGTGCAAGAATAGGACGGGAATTTAAGACTGATTCTATTAATACAAGAAATGTCATTAGTTCCTCATAAGTAAAAATTTTGTCTCCCACTACTCTTCTAAAGTGAAATTTAAAAGATTTTACTGCTGCTTCCCACAGACCACCAAATTCTGGTGCTTGGGAAGGTATGAATTTCCAGGTAATATTTTCACTGGCTAAATAGTTAGCTACTTGTGGGTCTTGTCTTGCTCTGCAGATTGATTGATTCAACTCACGAGCTGCTCCTACAAAATTCGTACCATTATCTGACATCATTAATTTTGCCTTTCCTCGCCTTGCAAAAAATCTCTTTAAAGCAGCTAGGAAGCTTTGTGTTGTTAGATCATTAACAAGCTCCATATGAACACATTTTGAGAGGCAGATAAAAATAGCTACATAAGCCTTTTGTAGTTTTGCATTCCTAATGGTACTCGCTTTAATAGTAAATGGGCCGCAGAAATCCACTTCCGTATTGAGGAAAGGTCGACCAACCTTCAGGCGTTCATATGGTAAATTGCCCATTTTTTGATGGGTACCTTTAGGTTTGGCCTTGAAACAAGTGATACATGCATTGTATGTTCTTCTTACAAGATCTCTTCCTCCCAATGGCCAAAATCTTAGTCGCAAGGAAGCCAAGAGTAATTGCGGTCCTGCGTGAAGATTACGAATATGTTCCCATCTTGCAATTAATAAAGTTACTTGATGACCTTTAGGTAATAAGATAGGATGCCTCTGATTATAAGAGATGTTAGCCTTATCAATTCATCCACCTACTCTGATGATGTTATCCTTATCCAGAAAAGGGCTCAATGTCAGCAGTTTACTCTTAGAGTGAACGTCCCCATGAACGCAGATGGTAAATATCTTCTGTAAAGGCTTCTGTTTGCACATGTCTGATGCATACCCTTTCAGCAGCAGACCATTCATCACTAGATATAAATTTTGGTATATGTTGTTTCAAATATAATTTGATAAATCTGTGTAAATAAATTACAACTCTAATTATCCGAGGGTAGCTAGAATACCTGTTCCAATCAAACAATTTAACTGTCTTAGTAGTTACCAAAACAGATTGTTTTAGTTCTTCAGATGTAACATCAATCACATGCTGAGCTGGCCAGAATGAAAGCCAAACTGGCCCTTGCCACTAATTATTGTCGTTTAAAATGTCTGCAACTAAAAGTCCATGGGAAATTTTGTCAGCAGGATTTTCTTTGCCAGGTACATGACACCATATGTTTTCCATTTAGCTGATTGCGAAGTAACTCAGTTGAGTACAATTGTAGAATCTGACCACAAGAATTTGCGCTCAAATTTCATCTGTAAAGATGTTTGAACTTTGTTCACCAGTTTGGCTAATAGAAGGGCTCCACATAATTCTAGTCTGGGAAGATTGATTTTTTTTAAAGGAGCTACCCTTGATTTTGCAATAAGCAGTCTAGAAGAATATATGTTATCTTGGGTAACAGTTCTGATGTATATAACAGCTCCATATGCTTTTTCTGATGCATCACAGAAACCATGGATTTCATAAAGGCCATCCCAGGCTGTCTAAACAGGTCGAGGAATGTGCAGAGTCTCCAAGAACTTAAGGTCCTTTCTAAATGAAGTCCATTCCATTAATTGACTTGTAGAGAGTGCTTCATCCCATTCTGTCTTTAATGACCAAAGCACTTGCAAAAACATTTTGAATTTTACAATGACCGGTCCCACTAAACCAAGGGGATCGAAAACCTTAGCAGTATCTGACAGGATGCTACGCTTTGTAGGCTTTTGTTCTGGAGGAAGAAAAATTGAAAATGTAAAGTAATCTTGTTCTGGATTCCACCAGATGCCAAGGGTTTTGATTGAAATGTCCTCTTCATTTGGGATAAATTTAGTTTCTGTTTTTGTTGTAGGAATTTTGTCTAATAATGCCAATTCATTTGCACACCATTGATGTAAAGAAAACTGAGCGCCCTCAAGTATTTTTATAACCTCTTCCTGAATTAATTTGAGATTTTCGAAATCATTGCAACCTGTCAGGTAGTCATCCATGTAGAAATCTTGCAGAATTGATCTTACTGCAGAGGCGTATTTATCTTCCTGTTCTCTAGCAGCTTGTTGCAGACATCTTGTAGCGAGAAACGAAGCTGGAGCAGTTCCATAGGTAACAGTATTTAACTGATACTCTATAAGTGGTTGATTAGGAGATTTTCTCCAAAATATTCTATGCAAACTTTTATCCTCTTCTGAAATCTTAATCTGCCGGTACATTTTGGTGATATCAGCAGTTATTACATATTTATAAGAGCGAAACCTTAATATTATTGAAACTAAGTCCTGTTGAATTACAGGGCCAGTCATTAAAGCGTCATTAAGAGAAAGCCCACTTGTAGTCTTAACAGAAGCATCAAAAACCACGCGGTATTTTGTTGTTGAGCTGTGGATGTTATGAACGCAATGATGGGGCATGTAATATGTAGGCACATCAGTTACATAAGGTTCTTTAACAACTTCCATGTGCTTTAGCTTAACATGTTCTTCCATAAAGTCAATATATGCAGCGTTTAAATCTTTGTTTTTATCCAGTTTTTTCTCAAGTAGGAAAAAGCGTTTCATTGCCATTACTGTAGAAAATCCCAACTGGTTAAACTCATTTTTAGTTGGCAATTTCACTACAAATCGACCATCCGAATCTCTCATTGTTGTTTCCTTAAACAGTTTCTCACAAGCCTTTTCTTCTGAAGACAGATTTGGATGTAAAAACCCTTCTTCAATCTCCCAAAATTATGTAATTCTTCATCGATTTGACTACAGGCTGCTACAGTTACATCTTGCATTAATTCCTCTTTAGAATGTTTGCAAACCTTGCCTCCCACTACCCATCCAAAGGCTGTGAGTTGTAATTTTGGCAAGTTCTTCCCCAAAGATAGTTGCTGATGCTTTAGTATATAGAAAAATATTTCAGCGCCAATGAGCATGTCAACTGGACCAGAGTTATCAAAATTAGGGTCTGCAAGAAACAGATTAGAAGGAATCTCCCAGTCAGTGGTATTTATACTAGCTTCCGGTATGAGTAAGGTAACCCTTGGAATTACCAAGAATTCTAGCTTAGTCTGAAATGGTTCAAATCGAGATTTTATAATGCAATTTGCTGAATAGTTTAAATTTTCTGATAATATTCCACCTATGCCACTAATTGAAAGTAGTGATGTTTCAGTAGGAAGGCACAGCTCTTCAGCTAGAGCAGAGGTGATAAAATTGGATTGGGAACCACTATCCAACAGAGCATGGCATTCTAGACTTTTTCCTTTCAGGTTTTCAACGTGGATGACTGCTGTGGATAGTAAAACTCTCGGTTTGTGATGAAAAGATAGGGCACTTGTAGTGATCTTTGGTTCTTTTCCATCATTTTTACTTTGACTACTTTGATATTCATTTTGCAAACTGGATTTAGTTTCTTCTTCTTGGTGTAATAGAGTATTATGCAATTTTGAGCATTTCTGGCATTTATAAGTAGAGCATCGGTCACTACCTTTGTGCTTTCTAAGGCAGTTCTAATTTAGATGCCTCCTGTAACCTATTAGATACAGATAATGCTCTAAAAAGTCTACAGATATAAATTTTATGAGGTTTCCCACAATAAGCACATGTGTCTTTATACTGTAATTTATCTTCATCATGATTACGTAAATGCAGATTTTTTGATTTATTACTATTTTGTTTGAAAACATCCTTTATTCTCGTATACTTATCCTCATAAATAGATTCTAAGTTTTCAATTCTGTTTTGGAGAACAGAAATAAATTGGCTAAGGGTTGGAACTTCCCTTCTATTAATTACACTTTCCCATTTTTGACGTGTTCCAGGATCTAATTTTCTGTCTAAAATTACAATTAAAAGTGGATCCCAATGCTCAGTAGGTAGCTTTAAAGCTTTTAAACTTCTTAAATTGGCTAAAGTAACATCCACAATATTCTGCAACTTACTAGCTGAAGCCTTTTCCACCTTTTCACAGTCAAGGATTGCCTTTATATGCCTAAATACAATACGCCTTTTATGATTATAGCGTTCTTCAAGCAACTCCCATGCCAAGTTATAATTATCGTTTGTTACTTCCATACTTTTTAAAAAGCTGCATCATCCTGTAATGCTCTTTTTAAATACTTAAATTTCTGAATAGGTGCTAAATCTGTTCTTTCATCTATTATAGAATTAAATTCTTGCTTAAATGAAAGGAAATCCTCATACTTTCCATTGAAGGTGGGTAACAATATATCCAGAAGCCTAACTTCCGCGATGTGTTGCTTAATGATAGACTCTTTACTATCTGTACTACTAGTTTCTATTAGTGTCCTAGCCCTGCTAACTAATCTACAAAATTCATCTTCAAAATATTCTCTTTGAATTAATTCCGTTTCATTTTCAGGGTTAGCCGTTTCTATTTCAGTTTGTATATTATCAAATTCTGTCCACAGTGGCTCATTTTTTTCCAACTTCACTTTAATTAAATTTTTATCATCCTTATTGAGGTCAGGAGAATGCAAAAACGTCTTATATCGTGTTAAAGAAGTCTTAACTTTACCTCTCTGAAAATGAAGTCTTTTAATATCAACTTCTTCAGTTATACTATTTGGCATTATGATGTACTTTATTTAAACAATTACTTCCCAATGAAGGATATAAAACCAGTGCTTATTAATTGGTATTTATGGTGATTGGGATTTGGGGTTAAGGATATGAAGGGAAAGTGCAGCAAATTAATGGCCACTTTCATTCATATGAATTTAGGAGACTCACCCTTTTCTCGGTGGTTTCTTTCACAATTTCTTCTAGGCGAATGTCAACGCGGCACGGAGGACCATCATGTACGCTACGGTACTTATTTTAGAAGTGTTTAAAGACAATAAATATTTAGAGTTGAAAAAAGAACTCACAACACTTTGCTTCTTTTTACATTACATTTTATTTTAGGGTAAAAATTGTCCTCTCTTGCTACAGTTTACTTACTGATCAGCAAGATGGCAGCATCATCAAAATAAAAAAAAAGACAAATGCCTGAACACATATTTAAGATTGTTTTGTCGTGATGATGACCATGAAAGCTTGGTAGTAACAATTGAATTTGCTCTCTTATCAAGACAATACAGTGGTCCAGAGTATTCGTTTCTTCTCTGAGAGACAGGCCACCCTTAATATTTTTAATTATCTCTTAGGCAATTCTCCATTGATTATTTTACAACAATATTTGGTCCGTTTTAAAGGATTAGAGGTAAATAAAACACAGATAAAATCTCCCTTTTGTGTTTACAATTGGATTTTAAAACTCCATAAATGTTTAAGTTTCAAATTTGCTTGAGTGATGGCTTCAAGTGGTGCAGATTTGGCACTGTTGAAAGATTGAAGAAGTCAAGCGTATGTGGCCAAGGTGCTTAACATTCACAGAACAACTGTCTGAAGGAACAACTGTCCTTTGCTACCAAGGTACTGGGGGTTATTCAAGAAGGATGGATCGGGATTGCCATCATGTCACATCTCAGAGAGATTATCGTTTTATTGTTTCGAATGTATGCTATAATTGAAATTCTACTGCTATTGAGATCAAGTTCAACAAGTTAGAAATATTAATATCAGTTTACACACTTCTGACAAGCCATAAAACAGCCCAGTTAAGTTTTGCAAGAAATCTCATCGATTGGTCTGAGCAAGATTGGACAAAAATCTTGTTTTCATATAAGTCAAGATTTTGTTTGAGGTCTCCTGACAGTCGAGAGGGTTTGGATTAGAACAGGAGAGCAGTAATTTAGCATCATTTTCACTCCAGAGAAGCAATGGAGTTGGTGGTGTTATGGAAGTGTTTATAGACAATAGACAGGCATTTCTATGGGTCGTACATGTTTGATCTTCATTGAGTGTTCCATAACTGCAACGATACATTAAAGATGTATTATCAGAAGATGTTCTTTAAATGCCACTGATTGGTGACTGTTTTATTTTTATTCATGACAATGCCAGGACCCAACAGCTAGGATAATAGGTGACTACTTGAAATGTGCTTCAATTCAATGTTTGGATTGGTCAGCATGTAGGCGTGACTTAAACCTACCGAACATCTTTGGGAAGAGTTGTCAGAGTGGGTGAAAAGTCGACCAGTGATGCCGGAGAATTTGCAGGAATTAGGCACTTTTGGAGGGGTATGAAAATATTCCACAGCTTCCAAATGCTCCTTATTGAATTCTTCATTGTTTCCAAATTTTTGATAAAATTGTATCCCTCAGTTGAATTTTTTATTTAGCTATATTTTTTATTTTTATTTAAAAATATACTGTAAACAACGAAAATTAAAAATTGTAATGATTACAAAAATTTACTAAAGAAAATCGAGGGTGGCCATTTTTTGCCTCAGTGTATATTTAAACATTTTTCAAAATTGGATTTATTCTGTAAAATTTATTATTATTATTGTAGAAATCCTCTCCCTAATACATATAAATTAAGTCTTGACTAAATTACTTCTTTCAATTAATTAATCTTTTTATGTAAGGTCTTGGTTGAAATGAAAAAGCTAGTGTCACGAGCGGGATTTGAGCCGAAGGTCGTGGGTTCGAATCCCGCTCGTGACACTAGCTTTTTCATTTCAACCAAGACCTTACATAAAAAGAAAATTAACAGAAATATGCAATAACGTTAACACTTATAAAATGACCACATTTCGAAAAATAGCGCCAACTCTGTTTGAATCACACGGCATATGTGTGCGACGGCCTTTTTTATCCTGCATACCTTCCAATATGAAAATTTAATAATCCTCTAACCATCCCCCAATAATCCGCATAGAAAAGGCACGTTAAATCGTCAGCAGTATAAATAAAAAAAATAATTAAAAAAAGGCGGATTGAAATGATCCGCCGTCCTGAAAAGCATACAAATGAAAAATGAATCCGTTATTTTTGTTGTCTATGTGTAAACAAGGAAGGAGATTCTCTCGGGCGGGAACAATTTAAAATAGGCAAAGTAATCGGGAATTTTTCAAATTTTTCTGAATGAAAAAGAGAAAATCTGCAAGTGTGAAAAGTGAAAAACTAGAAGGGCCGTTGTGTGGAAGGTGGGAAGAAGAGCTAGGCCGGCCAGAGACCGAACGAGGCGGCGAGACTTTTTTTACTTTTTAGTTACGACCCGATCGAGTTGGCGGCCGTTTGTCGGTTATAAGGTTAGTCATCCGGTCCCGTCACATTCACTCGTCTGCGAGCAACGACCATTTCATCAAGCCGCTGGTGAAAAATGGCATTCGATCACATTCACGATTGAAAAATCATATAACAAATGAATAGCGGCACGACCAATCTGTTCACCACCAAAGAATATGGAAGTAGTGTAAAACTGAAAATAACCCCTTGTCTCAACTGACTGTCTCGAGTGTGGGACCCGTTGTTTTTCTTTTTGAGTTGTCCGAGCCCCTTTTGTCAATTCGCATTTGTTTTCGACGCGTGTGGACCCAGACGGCCGATTTATCGAACAGTTTACCTTCGTCGGACTCTAACAAAAATGGATCCAATCAAATCCGGAATGAGCATTCAGATCAGGAGGACAGACGGTGAGTTTTCAATTCGTATTTTTTTTTACCTTTTAACCCCTGGGAGCTTATTTTGTCGAGGGTCCAGCCGATTTCGACCCGACCCTCGAAAGCAACAGAAATTCGCCCACTAAGGCAATCTCCTCGACCCCTTCCCGTCTTTAGAGCCTCAATTCAACCTCATGAATTTCAACCCCATGGATTTTTATCAATTCGGCGTGTTTTCAATGGGTTCGTTCGCCGCCCCCTGGACATTTCTCATGGCTTTCCAGTGTGGGCGGTTTTGCCGTTCTCAGACGCTGTTGTCGGTTCGGTTGAAAATCACAATCGGTTATATTTTCAAATTTATCTCTTTTTTATGGATTTCGAGTTCGGAAACGATATGTTATCAATGTATCTCGCTTTTTCTTTACTCTGAAAGCTTTCACTTATGGGAAAGGAGGTCTGACAGGGCCGAGACGGCAGTCCGTCTCGCCCGTTTCAAACGGTTTTCTCGAGTTCAAAACCCAATCCGCCGGCGTCCTCGGAAACCCGCGTCGAGGATTTTCTTCCGGTTTTTATAATTTCCAGGATGTTTTTTCCTTTTTTTCATCAAGAAATGCGCGTGGGAAGAGGTTTTTTCCCTCGTAGGGCTTCTCTAGTTCACCGGTTCCGATCGCCAAATTTGCCGAACGGCTGTTATCGGCCCGCAGCCGGCCGGTCCTCCTGTCGAATCATTTTTTTTTCTCGACGTCTGATCCCACATCCTTCTCCCTTTCACGTCCTTTACTCTTATGAAATAATCTCGAAATATTCGCCTCCGCTCTCGTGACTTGTGAAAAATTTCGCGACATTGGGCTAAACCGACTTTTTCATGAATGTTAAGGCTGGTCTCAGGTTGGAACCGATTAAATACGATTTTTTTTCCGATTCAATCAAAGGGCAATTGACCCTTTCACACTGGTATTGGCTCAATCTTGCGACAACGTTCAGTACGACTCGATCCCAGGTAGCTTCGACCTAAAGCCCACTACTTAGCCCCGTTCCCCCCAAGTTGTTCTGTGATTTTTAAATTATTCACGAATTTCAGATCGAAAGTTCTAGATTAAAAAAAAAGTTTTACCCAATAGTTGAAAAAGTATGGTTCTTGGTTAACCCATCCTTCGTGAAAGTTTATGTCGTTACATCACTAGCAAACAATTACCTGTAGCCAGATAAAACCTGTATGAATTGTGAATATCTTGGTCCATAAGTACCTAACTCAAGATCGACCAAGGTCATGGTAGGCATTGTTTCAAATCTTCAAAATGTTGCTGTACAACTGAATAAGTCAACTTGAATCGTTCTACAAAACAACTTATTCTCAATTCTTTGAAACAACTCATTTATTTAAAATTATTTATTAAGCCAACGAATACGAAATAATGATTCCAAATTCCAATGTCTCAGGTCGTACAACTCACAACGGGATGCTCCAGTCTGAGCACTGACTGGGCTACCAAGACTACCAAGTAATTAGGGGATCGACATGCTGGTCTCTAAGTTTTCCAGTTTCTCGGTCGTTGTCCTACTATTGGTGTGCGCAATGAATGTTCAATATAAAATTTGTGAGAGAAGTTGAGAAATTTCCTGGATTGTACACAAGTTGAAAGGAATAACTTGCAATTCATAGAATATTCAATGTAAGGATTTAACCACAACTTTCTCACATTTCTCTTACTGTACCGGTAGAATCACTAGATATTGTAGAGAGGGTTGAGTTCACAATGAAGCGCATACGTGCTTCGCCAATAATTAATATAAAACTGATTCGTTTTGTTTTCAAACAGCAAGCAACTTGGCTATATTACTCGAATCATGAACGTATGAAGGGAAGGGCTAGTCGAATCCTAACTGTATGAATGTGAGGGGCTTAGTTGAGTCGTGACTACATGAAGGTAAAGGGGCTACTTGAGTCGTGAATGTATGAATGTGAACGTGTACTCTAGTCGTGAATGTATAATGTGAAGGGCTACTCGAGTCGTGAATGTATGAATGTGAAGGGCTACTCGAGTCTTGAGTGTATGAAGGGTGGAGATTAATTGAGTCGTGACTATGAAAGTGAATGGGTACTCTAGTCGTGACTGCATGAAGGTAAAGTGGCTACGATTTGTGAATGTATGAATGTGAATGGGTACTCTAGTCGTGACTGCATGAAGGCAAAGGGGCTACTTGAGTCGTGAATGTATGAATGTGAATGGGTACTCTAGTCGTGACTGCATGAAGGTAAAGGGGCTACTTGAGTCGTGAATGTATGAAAGTGGAGAGGCTAGTAGAGTTTTGACGTTTCCTTGTTAGGCATCTCGAGACCAGCATCCCAATGTGAATAAGTTGTCCGTGTTTCCGGTGTGAGCCCGTCCTAAGCTCTGGCCCACCGGAAACTCTCCGACACGACCCATCTGCAGATTTATTCCACGTTTCTGCACGTATCTGCCGATATTCTAGATACCCATGTTTTTTTGTCCCAATTGATTTTGAACGGAAGACGTTGGGAAATCGTCACTCACAAACACAAGAGTTTCAAGTTTGCTAAATTTTTTCAAATTCTGAGCGCAAGACTTGAGGTTCTTTGTTTATTTATTGTTTTGTAAAAAAACAAAATATTTGTATATTGGATATTTAAAACTGTAGCTTTGAAGTTATCTGGAAGTAAGTTATACAAAAGGGGCTTCCTTGTTGAATGAAACAAACTTTAATTCATTTATTGTGTTAAACTTATGTACAGATTGTAAAGTTCTAAATTTATGTACATAACTAAATTTGTAGCACATAAATATATATAAAAAAGGAAGAGACATAATTTACTCGGATGCTGAATGAGCATACACAAATAAACCATGTATTAAAATTGAGTGAACGTGGGTATGAAATAAGTCTACATGAAATAAATCAAGTGAATTCCAACGTTTTGACTAAATTTTGGCAATACGGACTCCAATGTAATTTCCCTTCGATACGTATTTCCAATCAATTTAAAAATGCAGAATTATCTCAAAGCTCCGATATTTCTTTTAAACCAAATACAAGAATTATTGTTTTTGTTGAAGATCTTATATACATGCACACGTATGCGCAAAATAAATTCAACTCAACACTGCATTATTTTTCATTCTTCATTGCTTCCTCCTCTTGGTCTCTCATTGTTAAATACTTGGTATATTATATTTAAGAAAAGATAATAGCAGATTGATCTTAGAATTCATTTTTTACTATTGATAGGAACGTGAGAGATTTCTCTCTCTCTCTCTCATTTATTCAATCTCTTTCACTCACTTACTCACTCATTCATTCATTCATTCTCTGTCTGTCTCTCCCTCCTCTCTCCTCTCCCCCAATAATGTTTCATTTGTTTTCTTTAAATTTCTTACTTCTTGAATTTTTATCCTGTTGGGATGATTGGAATGTTCGGAGTGCCGAAGTTCGGATTAGGGACAGAGCATGGCACATAAGAAACGCAATATTTTAAAGTAATCCTGTCATCAATTTGAGAAATTTTCGAAAAATTTATTTTGAATAATATTTTATCACAATTCCCATTACTCAAAACAACAAGCTTATTTCATTACAGTTGCCTAGTTATTAAGATAAGAAGAAAGAAGAGTGATAAAGCTGTAAGACATTCATACTTTACTCGTTATAACTCCTTTATTAGAAGGGGATGCGAAACAGAATCAAACGCTTTACTAGAAGCCAAAAGCAAAGTCAAAACATTTTAAAGAGTATTTCAGAAACTTAGAGATAGCATCTTGTCTATATCTACGATGACGAAAACCAAATTGGCTGTTTGAGAATAGAATACAGTCCTCAAGATGAGTAGAAAATTTTTATCTTTTTAAAAATATTTCCCATTCTTGTCTTGCTTTATCGCCTGTTTTTATACAAATTTTGCATTATTCCTAGTTTTAAAACAATTTGGATATGTCAGAACTGGCTCTACATCCAAAACAGCTGAGTTCCCAAAATGTTTCTTTCACTTTTTTGTGCATAAGACGTTTTGTCTCAATTTGCTCTACAACCAGGACGACTGAGTTCTCAAAAAGTTCCTTTCACATTTTTGTGCATAAGTCGATTTGTGTGAACTTGCTCTACATCAAAGATGAACTCTTATTTTAACTTTTTTGGGCATAAGGTGATGATTTGTCCAATTTGTCTGAACTCGCTCTACATCCAAGACGGACTGGGTACCCAAAAATTCCTTTCACTTTTTGTGCATAAGACTATTTGTGCTTTACATCCAAGACGATCTGGCTTCACAAAAAATTCCTTTCACATTTTTTATCATAAGACGATTTGTCTGTACTTGCTCAACATCCAAGACGGACTGGGTACCCAAAAATCCCTTTCACTTTTTTGTGCATAAGACGTTTTGTCTCAATTTGCTCTACAACCAGGACGACTGAGTTCTCAAAAAGTTTCTTTCACTTTTTTGTGCATAAGACGATGATTTGTCCGATTTGTCTGAACAGGGTCTTCATTAAAGACGAGCTGGATTTCTAAAAAGTTCCTTTCACATTTTTGTGCATAAGTCGATTTGTCTGAACTTGCTCTACATCAAAGACGAGCTTACTTGCTTTTACTTTTTTGGGCATAAGGTGATGATTTGTCCAATTTGTCTGAACTCGCTCTACATCCAAGACGGACTGGGTACCCAAAAATTCCTTTCACTTTTTGTGCATAAGACTATTTGTGCTTTACATCCAAGACGATCTGGCTTCACAAAAAGTTCCTTTCACATTTTTTACCATAAGACGATTTGTCTGTACTTGCGCTACATCCAAGACGGACTGGGTACCCAAAAATTCCTTTTACTTTTTTGTGCATAAGTCTATTTGTGCTTTAGATCTATGACGATCTGACTTCACAAAAAGTTCCTTTCACATTTTTGTATATAAGCCGATTTGTCTGAAGTTGCTCTACATCAAAGACGAGCTTACTTGCTTTTACTTTTTTGTGCATAAGATGATGATTTGTCCAATTTGTCTGAACTCGCTCTACATCAAAGACGAATTGAGTTTCCAAAAAATTCCTTTCACATTTTTGTGCATAAGACGATTTGTCTGAACTGGGTCTACATCCTTGACAAGCTGGGTACCCAAAAAAGTCTTTTCACCCTTTTGTGTAACATTTGTTACTGGTTTTTAGAACGATTCCCATGTTATTTAACAATTTAATTCTTCCCGGTTGGTTTTCAGAGGTTGTATAAACCATATATCGAAGGTGGATGGCCGCCGAGGAAAACAGTGCCCGTTCACAACGATTAGAAAAAATTTCCATCCCACAAATTACATTTGTCGTTGAATATTGTTGGGATTTTATTTTCATTCATGACCCATACAGTAATTTCATAAGGCGCATTGAACTTTACATAATGTGCGAAGGGGAAAAATGTAGATAACAGATTCCAATTAAAGAAAGACGACCTGAACTCCCGATATATAAAAAAAATACATCGCTCGTTAAAAAAACGAATAAAACCGCCGTTAGTTTAACTTTTGAATTTTTTTAAAAGTATTTACCTCTTTACAGTGGATAAAACCGATAAGATTCCCACAATCATTTTATTTGCACTCTAAAGAAGTTACAAACGTGTTTTAATTTTAGTTCAAACATTTCACCCATTTCTTGTTTTTGTTTTGTCTGGTAATTAAGTATTTTGAAAGCACAAGAGTAAGGGTTTATTTTATTTTATTTTTTTTTTTAAGCTGTCAATAGGAAAATAGATATCCGTCGATGGAAACCTATAAGGCGAACCCGGCGGTAAACTTTTCCGCATCGTTAGATCCGAACAATAAACGATTTTGCAACATTTCCTTGATAAAATAGAAACGATCGATTATTTTCAACCGGTAGAATTGGTTAATCCGGTTTTATTGTGCTTCGAACTGTAGATATAACTGAACTGGGATACAACTGTAACGTTCTGTACTATTTCTACGCTGATTTAATCAGTAACAATTGGTACTTACCCAGGGTTGGTTTTTCACGGGTTAATTTAATTAAGTTTTCCCGAGGCAATATGAAAAACTACAGTTCGCCAGTCCTGTTCGCTCGACGGATCGATTTTTCCCTTAGTCATGGGGTATTTCGATGTCCACAGCTTGTCAGCTCGGGGGACGAAAGCAGCGTGGATTGGCTGACCAAAATGTGGAAACGACCAACTAACTACATGTTCATCACCCCAGACACCAGGGTCCAATATTCGATGAAATGTGGAATTAATCTATGATTTTCCGACGTTTTCTACCGGTTCGACATGAAATGAGTTTTCTGTTTCACTTCAATGTGGCATTGTAGTGTGCACCTTTGTGTGGGCACTTGGCGCAGAGAAAACCTCGACAAGCACTTGTAGGTGTACCTTGTGAAAAAATCGCATTGGCACCAAGGCCTCTTCGATGTTCGACCCTCTGTCCTGCTTTTAGTCTACACCGTATCCATCTCATCGTACGAAAAATATTGAACAACTCAACTGGCGTTACCAAAAACAGGGAAAACGTAAAATACGCGTTAAACAACTTAACATCTATAAATCTCGAATGGATCAGAGATTTGGTCAAAAGAAAGTGGACTATAAGTTCGGCAAGATTTCGTCGTATGTATTTCGCCTGAAGGAAATTAAGTCGAGTAGTTCAATATAGAAAAACTCAAGGGACCACAGTTAAACGACGTGCAATTTGTAGATATTTTGCAACTTTGTGTAAAACGTGTGGTGATTAGTGACCGTTAATCGATATTTATTTAGAAATCGTGAGATGCGATCTGGTGTGATGCAGGTTTCAGAAAAACATTTTCTTTATCGTGTCAACGTCTCGATCTTTATTGAGATCATCTTCAGGGCTCAAAGTGTGTTTGTGTAAAACTTTAAAAACATTAAGTCTTTGACAAATTGTTAAAAATATAATTTCAAAACCATGTTGCAAAATGTAGGGGTTACTCAATGTTAAAATTTCCCTTATTGTCTGCATTCGAAATAATATCCCTAATCCGAACTTCGGTACTCTGAACAGAATAAAAATTCAAGAAGCTATTGAAATGAGCAAGTGTGCGTGCGTGCGTGCGCGTGTGTGTGAGTGAGAGTGAGAGGGAATGAGTGAATAAGAGCATGATGGCATGATATGAATGTGAATATGATGGTACGGTATGAAGAGATAATGGTCAATAATGGTTTTGAGATTATTATTACCAACAACCAATGTAAAGTATGTAAACATAAATATATGGTTTACTATTTGGGTTTAGATTGGTGAAGTCCGGTAACTGGGGATTTATTTTGGATTTTCAGTTTTTTAACTACTGTCTTTACTTCCTTAGATGTTCAGTTGAGTGAATTCAAAGCTATTAGTCAGTACATCGGCTTTTTCAACCATAACCATACACAGAGTAGTTTTGTACAAGAGGTGTTGTGACCATTTTAGTTTTATAGATTTCGAAGACTTGGCCAGCATAGTCCCAAACATGGTTTAGGTAAAAGGTCTTGTTTGATATGGATAATGTAAATCTTGTAGACATAGAAAGAAAATAGAAGAAGACTTTTACAGAATAGTATTAAATAAAACCTTGTCACATGTTATGATCTAGTTTTTGTTTATATTTAAAATTTCAACCTGCCCCAACCCCTGCGCCACACTAACAATTTTTCAGTCTTAGAACCTGAACTGTGCACAAGTATATGTTCAGACAGCCAAGCACTGAAGGCCTCAGACTCAACCGAGATGATTAAAGGCAAAGCCTAACAAAACTGGAGCAGACCTCACACCTTTTGGACCGGAACCGCAAATCGGCACATTCTTAAGCATGCTAAAAGCGGAACTGAACAAATGGGTGGAGAAAGAAATGGACATACTGGATGAATTCACCGGGTTCAAACCAATCGAATAAATTTCTAAACATCTCGACCATGAAAACAAAAATCTACCCCTTTCAGTAGAGAGGAAACTAATAAATCTATTAATTACCACTTTTACAAAAAATTGGAAAAATTGAGAAATGAACACTGCCATGCATCAGCAGACATCCGAACATGTCCTATATTCCTTCGACGCATTCACCCGAAAACGGTCCAACCAATTCGAAAAGGTGACATTAACGCCAAGGGGAGATAAGCGAAGCAGCACACGAAATGCTCAATTAACTTAGGAATAGTGCACTTTCTGGACGAAAATAGAGCAGGGTCAATTCCACAATAGATCTATTAGGTCGCAATGGAAAAAGGAAGAACCCAGTAATTCGTGACCCCTTGTTACCTATTGGGTACATATAGAGTGGCAATTTTTCTTAAAAACTTTCGCATTCTTAACCCATATAGTAAATCTCATATTTATGTTTTGCATACTTTCCGGATCGTTGAAGATGCTAATCTCAAAATCTAGCAAACCATTATCGGCCATTTTCTTATTCACTCACTCATTCTCTTTCATTCACTCACTCTTCTTTCTTTCTTTCTTTCTCTCCCACTCACTCCTCTTTCTCTCTCACTCACTCCTCTCTCTCTCACTCACTCCTCTCTCTCTCTCTCTCTCACTCACTCACTCACTCNTCTCTCTCTCTCTCTCTCTCTCTCTCTCTCTCTTTCTCTCCTCTCATTTTGATGAATAAAAAGTGAATAAAATTAATTATACTAATTGTTATCACTATTTTTGTTTTAAGAGTTATTATGGGTACAAGCAATTCAGTTTTATTTATTTTTTTCCTCTTCATAATATGTATATAAGTTTTCATAACGATTTCCTGCAATTGTATGAAGTTGAAGTTCATGGTTCTCTATTTCAATATGTAAAGAAATTTATGTTTGTAAGATCGAGTTAAAAATTTAATTGATGACTAAGAAGACATAATTATGTAAAGAATTTTACTTTTGATTTGTACAAGTTAATTGTGAAGACAATTTACACCATAACATGATACAATTTCAATGTAACTCATTAAATGTAAGAAAGGCCCTGGGGCCTAATTTTGCGAGTAAAAATAAAAAGATAAAATCACACTCACTCACGCTTTTCTCTCTCACTCCCTCACCTTCTCTTATTCACTCACACCTTATCTCTCACACACACTCATTCACTTTCTTTTATTCACTTACTCATTCATCTCTCTCACACTCTTACCATCTCTCGTTAATTGTAAGAGAGCTACATAAACTTTACCCCCTTCACCGCCTCCTGAAAAAATGTTACATCGTGCTCGCTATGTTTACGTAAAAAAAAAGGGGGGTATATAGTTTGAACCTGGCTTTTTAGGGCGAAATTACAGCCGGCCTGGAAGACATCTGCCGCCTATTGTCATGCCACGAATATTTCATCCATCATTAAATATTTCGTAAATTTTGACTAACTTAAAATGTCTAAGGGTTTATCAAGAATGAACAAAGTAAACCATAAAAAATCGTTAAATGAAGCTTTTAAAGCCCAGGGCATCGCGCCAGGCATCACGCCATTCTGTTAGCGCTTTTGTTGCAAATATGTACGGAAAACTCCAAACTCTGACCTGGCCCATCCGAAATAAATCAACAAAGGGCGAAATCTATGAAATGTTAGAATCGATGTAGACGTTCGACCTTGTGCCAGCGAGTGTATAAAAGTTCTCCTTGTTCGAAAAGAGGGAAGAGGAGTGCATGAGTCAGTGATATTGAGGCTGGGCCTCTGAATTGCCTTCATCGCAGCCCACGTTAAACGCTACCCTTATAAGGCTTGAGGAGAGCTCAGTCACCTTTCCTTTGCCCACTTCTCTTCCCTCACCTGATACATTTTCTCACTCCGACGAGTTTTTAACTGCACGTCCAGAATATTATGACGCCCTTACAAGAGAGGACTTTTCCTCGATAATAATGCCTAGCATAAGACGCTACACTTGATATTGAAATGGAGGAGAAAATGAGAAAAGTTATCGATAAAATCCGTTGTCCGCCCATCATCTTTCTTTTGGCGTATAGCGGAAAAATTGGTCTAGAAACAGTACGAAAGCGCACCGGATAAACTGCCACCGGTGGGCTATAAAGCTTGGCTTTTATTTGTTTATTTTTGTACAAAATTAAATTTCTTTTCATTGAGAGCCTTAAACGGTAAAAAGAACTGGGGGGTTTCTTAGAAAAAAATCTCTTGTTTTAGCTTAGTTTGGATTTTTCATTCGTCTCGATTCTCATGCTCATTCACTAATTATTACCTCGACAAATCAATGAAACTCTTTCTTTTCACCTGCGATCATGTTTTTCGAAACTCGTCATAGTCGGCCTTAATCTTATCTACGGCATCCAGGGGGAGAGATTAATAAAATAAAACTTACGAAAGACCTGCACTAAAATAAAAATTGTACATCAACTTGAAAAAACTATCATCGCATTTTGGCTACCGTTCCGACTCGCCATCATCAGAAATTTGTGGGTTAATTTTCTAACCGCTTGGCGTTTTAGCTATTCACTAGATATTCTAGACGGGATAAGTACCAAAACAGACCAAAATAACCAAGCAAGGTCATCAACCCGCAGACGTGAACAAGAAATCTTACAGCTTTTTTGGAGGGTTCGAATGATTTCAAAAATCCTTTTCCCCACTGCGTCTTACGTAGATCTATTGTGGAACACCTATAAATTGTAACCATACTTTGGAAAGTGCATTTTTTCCTACAAGGCTAACCACCTTCCTCGGTGCCTCTTTGCGCACCTCTTTTGATGTGAGGACCTTACCAGTGGTTGACCATAACCAGGCTAATGCTTTCTCAAACTACATCCTCCCTATTTCTTCCTGACTCCGCTTTGTCCATCTTATTTAGGTGGTAGTTAAAAGGCCGGTATTTTCCTCAAATCCTACCTTCTAAGAGAGAGTTCCTTTGTCCCCCGACATTTTGGAAAGGATGGTTTTAAGGGGATGAGGGGACAAGTGGTTAAGGCGTTGAACTTCTAATCCAAAGTACTGATTGTCTTTGGTTCTTCCTGATAGTCGATATATTTCAGTCCTGCTTTGTCCATCTTCTTTAGGTGGTAATTAAGAAGGCCGGTATATAGCTATAATTTTCCTCCAATCCTGCCTGCTGAGAGAGTTCCTTTATTTCACTTTTTGGAAAGGATGGTTCTAAAGTCTAGCACGCACTGGGATTCTTTGTTCAGACTTTGCCACAGAGCTGTGTCCGGGATTCATTTTCTTCCATCTGGGACGCTCCCCTGAGTCTTGAATTTGGTGCGTTGCGTTTTAGTATTTTTTGAATCCCATCATAAATGGGATTCTGTACTGTTGCGCAACATTGGTTGAAGATTTGCATATTCGGTGATGTTTGTGGGACGTTTCCTCAGGGGAATAAATACAAAGACACTGTGGCTAAGTTAGCCCAAAAATATGAAGTTAGACTTGAACATGAGGTTTGATAAGAGCCTCCACTTGCGAGGAAATTGAGAGTGATTGCTAGCCTGTTGGTAGCAGAAACTGGCACCCTAACATTCGTTTCCTTTTTTTGAAATGTGTGGTCCAACCATTTCCAAATTTTCGTAGTCGACTGGACTTAACCGAACAAAATTTCATAATCCCATTCCGTCTTCCAATCTCAGTGTGACAAGAAGATTGTGCCCTTATTTATGATTTATTTTAAATTATACAGTGTTAGAACAATACCAGCTGAAATACTTACTTAATTGTTTGAAATGAAACTCAATAATCTACAAAAAGCAAGTAATCTGTTGTAAAAAATGGGCCAAAAACCCAATTCCTCATTATCATTATATTAATAATAATATAATAATTAAATTGAAGAGGATCGGAAGGAGGTCAATTTAAAACTATACTACAGTTTTGCCAAGCTTTCAACGTATATTATGCCATTATCAGGGCCTAAGTTTAACAAAATAATTTTAAAAATTTACAATAATATTAATGTTAAAGTAGTACTTACTAAACTATTATTTTATTGAGCATTAATATTGAGTATTGTCTGAAAGTTTAATCTAAAATTTTTTACAATAAATAANAAAAAAATAAATATTACAATATTTAAAAATTGTATTGTTATTATTATTATTAATTTTTAACGGCTAAGGTCATTTCACGCTCTAACATGCCAAACCTTCTATCTTAGTTTAGCTATATCCCTTCTGAGTGCTATAAAGCTCTGATTCGAATCTTTCTTATTTAAATTGCGATTTTGAGCATTGCAGTTTATTACCCCGCAATTTGTATTTTCTTCCATTTCATTTTTCCGCTCCAGCAGCCTCAAAAATTCCTGAAAAAATAAAGAATTCTTGCACTTACAACTATCACTCAAACATTAGCAGGCAAACATTCAATGGTATAACAATTTGGGAAAAGGTGTAAATCTCATTATAAATTCCAATAAATTTGAGAAAGCTGAAAAGTGCTCCTCGAAAGAAACACTGGGGACCCAGTAACTCCTGTAAATCACTCGAAAGGTTGAGCCTTTGCCTAAAGGCTTGCAAAGTGCGACAGTCGACCAAAATATGTTTTATTGTCAGAATGATACGTTCTCCACTTCGCATACATCGAGGACAAGTTGGAAGGTTGTTGCCTATTAAAAGCCTATTAGCCTGATGTGACCTATTCGCAATCTAGAGAGAATTACAAGTTCTTTTCTCTCAAGTTCCTCAGTTGGCCATTTATGTACAACTGGCTTAATTTTTTTCATACTATCTCTACAGACATCTTGCCATCCATTTTCGTTTGATAATGTTTTTAACATAAACTACTATATCATCTGGGCAGAGAGGAAATTGATCTGTTCTTTGTGGATGGTTTGCAGCTTCCTTGCCAGTTGATCATCTTTTTCATTTCCAGAAATGCCGACATGACGAGGAACCCAAACAAATACCACATGTTTGTTAAGTGTTCTGATTTCACAGAGATATTTGTGAATTTCTAAGATGTATGGGTCAACCGAGAAATAATTTTTGATTGCTTCGAGACCACTTTTCGAATCAGAGCAAATAATGGCATACAAATTCCTTGCGATTCCTTTATAATGGTCAATGATCTTCTGATTGCATGAAGTTCAGCTGTGTACGCTAGCCTCATTCGATAGAGGCCAGCTGAGGTTATACTCATCAGCAAATATCCCACACCCTACACCAATTTCATTTTTAGACCCATCGGTATAAAAAAAACTTTATAATTGGGATAGTTATTTAAAATTTGCAAGAATTCTGCCTTGATCATCAGAGAAGGTGTTTCTCTTTTGTTCAATAAGGCCAGATCTTTGATAATTGTGGCAGTAGGTAATGACCACGGGCAATTTAAAACCTTCAACTGCTGGCAAGGTATTCCCTCCTAATCTCAACATTTCAGTACCGCGGATTCCCAAAGGTCTCGTCCTAGTTCTTAGGAACGAATACATATCTTGGTGAGGGTTACGGAAAACTGAAGGAAATAGAAGATGGAAAGGCTTAGACCAAAGTCTAGCAACAAACTTAAGAATTGCCTCCTCCCTGAAAAGATCCGGAGGAAGGACACCAGCATCATTGCAGAGACTATATAAAGGGCTTGTTCTAAATTTTTCCAATGTCGTGTAATCGGATTGGATTCTCGACGACAAATGAAATGGCCACGGAGAGCTTTAGTGAAGTATACTTCATTTTTAATAATTAAATTCACTAATTTCGTGGTCCGCTTGACCAATTAATATATTACAATTAATTAAGGTTTTTAGTTGAGATAAAGTCAATAGCACGAGTGGGATTCGAACCCACAATCTTCAGCTTGATATGCCGCTACTCTACCACTTGAGCTATCGTGACCTCGATCCACTCCAATTACACGACATTTGAAAAATGGCAAAAAGGAGAGAAAATTCAAAAGGTGTAGTTGAGATGGGAAGTTGGTGTCCGAGTGGATCGAGGTCACGATAGCTCAAGTGGTAGAGCAGCGGCGTATCAAGCCGAAGATCGTGGGTTCGAATCACGCTCGTGCCATTGACTTTTTTATCTCAATTAAAAACCTTAATTAATTGTAATATATTAATTGGTCAAGCGGACCACGAAATTAGTGAATTTAAAACACTGTAGGGGAGCAGGAATAAATGGCCTTACAGCTATCTTCATGTAGGCAACATACAATTCTTTTGGAGGACACGGGGTATTGAATGTGACAACCCATGAAAAATATGTCCTACCATCTTTCCTTTTTAACCGATGAATGTTTATGACAGTAGAACTCTTTAATTCTTCGAGGAGTTCTTCATCAGTACACTCTTTCAAGTCCCAGCAAGAAATTACACCTTTTGAGGTGTTCAATTTTACATTTCTTTCAACCTTTACCAGTATATTTTCTAAATTTTTAATTTTCATTATTTTACTCCCTTGTTCCTTATTGAATGGTTCAAATATAAATTAAACCATCACGACCTTTTTTATGTTTACTACTTTCCCTACTTTATTTAATTACTCTTATTACTATTTATTATTCTACATATTCTTATTGGCGATAGTGAGTGAAGGCCGCCATTATCTTTCCCATCCGATCTACAAATAATAAAATGTCTTGCCCCAGAAGTAGAAACAACAGGAGAGGGAGTCCTATTTAGAAGGAGTAATCGATTTCGAAAACCCCCCACTGGGCCGAAAGGGCCTTTCAAATGTTTTGGAAAATTTTGAAAAAATTGAAACAGATGACATTTAAAGAAAAAGAGAAAAACTAAATAAATAAATTTTACCCAACCCTGAAACCAGGTTTCTAGAGAGATTCAGGCCCCACACTTCCCAATAGGGAATTGAGCTATAACTAGCACCCAGCAGACTTGTCTAATCGTCAAAAAATTTATCCAATTGAACTCACCTCACCAAAAAACACTAGACTGACAAAGGTACGTCCTAGCTTGTGCAACACACCATCATGCACTTATTATATCAATATACCTCAAAACTTTGGTTTTTTCCCGGAGAGGAAATTCTTGCTTGTTACAAGTTTTATAGTCCTTGTATTGTTATTATAGTCAGTATTGTTTACTATTGTAGCGCAGAGTTTTAATGATATTAAGTGTGAGTTTCAATATAGGAAACATTTCATACTCAATGAATGTACAAATTGTTGCTCTATAGAACAAAAGCATTGAATCCATTTGGGGCTGAATTGAGTGGTTAGCCTAAATTTGTTTTGGATGGAAAAGACTTTGGTCAAAGGAACCCTGGACTGCTACAAACACCTGAGAATTTGTATCCCATAGCTTGCCTTGAGAACTATAATTTTAATTAAATAAATTAAACAATTGCACTTTTTAATTCTAAAAGGAAATTTGTATTTAATTTACAGGGAGAACTCATCCAGCAATAGTTTCAAGTGTTAATAACACCTTGCGAAGTGTCACAGTTGAATGGTTCGAAAAAGGAGAGACCAAAGGAAAAGAGGTCTGTTGAAACTTTTATATTTTTATTTTTTCCTGCAATAAGTAAATGACAATAAATTGTAAATCTATTTTGGTTTATTTGATGAATAAATTTTAAAAATTTCCGTACATAATTTGAAAATAAAGACAAGGAAAATGTAACTGATTTTAATTGAGAATTTATTTGTTTGTTCTATAGATTGAATTTGATGCCATTTTTGCACTAAATGCTAATTTATTGCCATCGAACAATATTATAAACAGAGGAGGAAGTTTAGCAGTGGAACCGCCAATCAAAGGCATTAGAGTGAGTTATTATTATATATGTACAATTTTTTTAGTTAGGTGATTTGCATTTTATAAGTTATTGTAGTAAAATGATTAAATGTCATCATATTCTATTTAAAAATATATTGTAATCATTAATGGCTTGTGCATGAGAATATTAATACCTAATTGCACAGGTAAAGGGGGTGTTCATCTTGTTGGAACTACATTGTTTGATACTATTTTTAATTTGTGCTTAATACTGTTTATATACAATTTCTCGTTTGAAATGGATTTGTGTCATAGTGGTTCTTTGTATCAATATAGCATACTTTTTGTTCATTTTGGACCAAAAAGATCTTAGCGAACGTGAGCCTTTTAAAACAGTAGGCGATTTCTGCGTTGAAGTGAAATTATCCGGATGGTAATGGGATTTACCTTGTACCGCAGAACGGAGAACATTTTATTATTAAATGAATAATTGTTCAACCAAGGGCGAATGAATTATTTTTGTTCATTGATAAAGGATTCATCAACGTCCTGGGACGATGACGATGATGAGGATGATGAAAGTCAGCAAGATGCATTCATGACAGATTGTGACAATGGGAATGTTAAGGATAAAACAACAATTTCTTCCACAACATTGGCCGTTAGTAGTCTGCCAAATCCTCGTACGGTAATGAGAATTATCTTCATACCATTTATCTTTCAGTGCACTTCTTTTGGTTAAATTATACCATGGCATAATTTATTTCAATACCCACATACCCACAGATTACAATCAACAATTTGAAAAAAAAAATTCTTCAATGATTTAGTTTAGGTATTATTTATGTGTTCTTGATTTAAATGGTATTGACCAATTTGTAAGTGCCTATTTGTCAAATAAAAACTTTTTGCTGGGAAAAAAGAGGTCTTTCATATTTTAAAAACACTAAAGTTTATATTTATCTCTTTTACTCCACCAGCTGTTGTAATTAGCCCAGAATCTTAAGCACTTTATCAAAATAAGATTTTGAAAAACCATATTGCTTAAAAAAATCTGAAGCTAGTTTTTTGTTGGTAAAAGCGAAGTTGAAGTTACATAGACTTGTGCTTGCTAATGCAGAAATGTTGCATTATTCTACATTTTTATTTTAAACATTAAAACAATTTACTTTTCTATTGTTGATTGCAATCTAACCCTGCTTTCTGAAACAGATTGATGTTGTGTGCGAGAAGATCGACCAACTGTAGATATTAGAACAACAATAACATTAAAATAACAATAACATCCAGCAGCATTTGTTCTAGATGTATTTACATAACTTTATTCCTCAACACAATTATTTTTAAATATTATCAAAACACATTGGAAAATAAATCAATAAAAATAATCAAAAGCAAGATTATCTTTAAAATAGGATAAAGAATTTTTTTTAAATATACATAAGTAAACAAACAGTAGTACATAAGTCGTATATTTTGTTTGACATATTCAAAAGAATTCAAGTGATTTTATCTTTCTACTCTACACATTAATGTAACAATGTTGAGGATTGGAGTTGTCATATATATTAGTTTGCATGTTTCTTCAAAATGGAACTACGATGATATTCCTGCTTGCTCTTTTAATTTTTCCCCCAATTAAAACATTCAATATTTTTAAGGCTAGTTTCATTTACAGATTTGCAGTAAGTATTTGTTTTGTTATATGTAGAATTATTTTTAATTCATTTTATTCCTAGATATTCATATTGTAAGTTTTTTGGATTTGCATGTTTTTTGTACATGTTTTTGTTTTTGGACATGGACATGTTTTTTTATATATGTATGTTTTTAAAAAAAATGAATTGGTACATAAAGATTTTATACTCATAAGTCTATGGACGTGTGATCACCGATTTTAATGTATCTTTTTTTTGGTGATACTCGGGCAAAAAATATTGAACACATGTCCAAGTGTTCTTGGTCTAGTCGAGAAAATTATTTTATGTAATTTAAGTGATTTTTTAAAATATGGTTTTCTTCCTTTATGTGCTGAATGTATGTTAAGTTTGTTATATATCAGCCAATTTTTTTTTCCCTTGAATATGAATGAAAATAAAAAGGAAAGATTGTATTAAATGCGATTAGGTATATAAAAAGTTACAAAAACGAAAATACACTTCTAGTAAAGTAGGTAAAAATAATTTTTTTGGATTTGTTTTAAGTGCTTTTTTCAATCCTTTAATATGAATGTTTATAGACTGGATTAGCAACAAGGGGGCTATTTGAATTGTCTCCTATATCCGTGTTCCAGTTAACCCTCAAATCCTGACTTAAGTTCAAACGTGATGTCCATTCCCAAGGAGCAGTTTTGAAAATAGGTTTAAAAAAAACAATAATGTTGAAAAAAAAAATGTTAAAAGGGGACGTACAAATTTATGAAAGAAGGCAAAAATTAAAAAAAGACATTTTTTCCCATTTGAGTGCTCACGCTTGAAACAAAATACACAATTTTCACTTTATACTAAATTAATTATATACCTTTTTTTTCAATGATTATAAAACACAAAATTAGCCCATATCAATAAAAAAATTGCAATTATGAACAACAGTAAATATGTGCAATATACAAACCCTACTATATTTTCCTTTTAATATCAAGTTCACTGATCGAAACTTGTTCACTTTCAGAAGCATTATTTATATATTAAATTGGTGTTTAAAAAAAATACAACAAATAGAATATTGGGTTTTATTTGTTACCTACAAATAGCACAAAAAATAACATAGTAAATAACTTTGTAAACAAATGTGTGGTGATTAGTGACAGTTAGTCTATGATTATTCGAACATTTCGATCTTTATTGAGATCATCTTCAGGGCCTGGGATTTACAAACATTGTTCAAATTTAACAAATACATATAGGATGTGGAAAAATGTGAATTTATATAATGCAATAAAATAGTTTTTATATTCAAAGTATTTCTACTCACTCAAATTGTTTGTAATTGTGCGATTCTTGTGTGTCGTGTTGAGAGTGCCAGTGAGATATTGCTGTTTTATGTTTATATACATTGGATTTTGAAGTGGTGGGGAAGGAAATCGGTATAAAGACATTTTTGTATAAGGAGTCGGCTTCTTTGAGGTGAAAAGAGCCGACGATGGGAAAAACCATTGGTAATGATTCGGCCAGATCATTTCAGGATTATATAGATAGGGTAAAGGAAAGCTAAATTGTTGAAAAATTAGACTATGTGAAAATGTTTTATGTGTGGAATGTGATGTGATGATATATGTATGTTATCTGTATTGAATTTGATTAATGATATTGGCGTAGCTGCTGCTGAGTTTACATGTGTCTGTTCTGTAATTGATGCTGTGTTTATTGCTGTTGATGTAAACCATTTCTAAAAAGTTACATGTTTGTTTTGTTCTGTGTGTAATATTTTTGGAGTATTGAAGACAAAATTGTGGAAAATTAGGGAAAGGAGAGACAAATTGTTGAAGAATTAGACTGTGTAGAAATGTTTGATGTGTGGAATGTAATGGTTGTTTTATATGTTGCATTATATGTTTTGTGTGATGTGATATTTGTATGTTATCGATATTGAATTTGATTAATAATATTGGCAGCTGCAACTGAGTTTACATGTGTCTGTTCTGTAATTGATGCTGTGTTTATCTCTGTGTTTTGTAAACAAGTGTTGTAACATAGTGCTGCCCACAAGATTTTGTTGACCATAAAAAATATGCTCTTAATTTTTCAACTTTTTTAACTGTTTATGCTGTGTTATTTTGTTTGAACAACTAAAAACAAATTTAAATTGCTAAGGAAAATATAAAAACGAAACATGAACCATGATCAGTTTGTTTTGTTAGATTTTTAGCATTTCCATAATGCTTGTTTCCTCCTCTTGTTGGATTAATTTGATCAGAATGAGACTGAATAAAAATTTTAAATGCCATCAAAAGTAAACGTAAACAAACAAGTAAAGTAAATCATAAGGATTAAGTGTATTCTCCTCTGCATTGGTAATCCAAATTTGTCCCAATTTTATTTTCCCAACATGGTATAAACAGTAAAAAAAAAAAAATCAAGATCAGAATTTTTTTTAATTGAAAAAATTTACTGGCTGTAATTTTTTTTGCCTGTTAGTGGGTTTAGGAAAAACAGTTCAATTTTAAAAAAATAGAATGTGTCAAAATAGCGCAACAAAGAATAATAATGACACAAGCATTGCACAACACATAAACATTAACAAAGATAATATAAATTTTAAACATGTAAAAGGCATGTCTACATATGTCTATGTAAAATACACTGCTCCAGAAATCAAAGTGGCGCAGTTTTAAATTTTGATATTTTTATGTACTTGCCTTTGCAGTAATATAAAACAAACAATTAATAAAATATAAGAAAAACTTACTTTTGTTAAGTATAAAACATTATAAAACAAACTTAAACTTTAATAAGATGTATTACTTCCTCTTGCTCATTTAGGTTTTGGGGGGAGGGCTTAATAAGGATTTTAAAAATCCTTTCCTCCACTGTGACCCATATTGTGCGATCTATTGCATAACCCCTATAAATTATTAACACACCTTGGAAAGTGCACTTTTTCCTATAAAACTAGGCACTTTCCTCGGTGCCTCTTCGCTTTAGTTGTAAGAATTATTTATCGATGTGCCTGTACCATAACCAGGTTAGTGCTTCTCATTCATAAAGATGTGCCGACATCTGGTTCTTCCTGACAGAGTCTTTGCTTTGCCCTTCTTATTTAGGTGGTAGATAAGAAGACCGTTATTTTCCTCAAATCCTGCCTGCTGAGAAAGAGGAGTTTCTTTGCTTTCCTTTTGGAGTGAGTTACAAATCAATTAGCTTGACTTGTACCTTATGATTTGTCCAGTGCTTGAGTTTTCTTTCTTAAACCATTTTTCCAGTTAAATACTCCAGTGTGCCCATTTGTGGTTCTGGCAACAAAAATAATAACTTTTATAATAATAACTTTTAATATAATAATTTTTTCTCAGCTTTTAGAAAGAACGCTCGGACGTGTGTCTTAAGTTTTTTTTTCTTAAAACCTAGTATCCAAAAAATTTACTTTAGAATCTGTGATCCTCTTGTCAATATACAAATTGTCTTCATATTCATTAAGTTTGTTTTATGATTATTTTAATTAAAAAGTAATAAATAATTACAATTTTATATAACTTATGATTAAATTGATAATTAATTTCTTTGTTCGATAAGTTCATTTTATTTGTATATCTTATATTATTTCCTTAATGCATGTATATAAAAGTTGGCATTTTCAATATTTGCTGAGACGTATAAAGAGTCTTTATTTTAATTTCATGTAGAAATGTGAATGAAACATTTTTTAAATAAATGGTTTAATAGAAGGTAGTGTTTAGGTCTTTTTAATCTTGGTTTGGCATATCAATGAATATATTTTTATGATGTCGTCTATACATTATTGGTGGGTTTTTGTGATGACCACTGAAGAAGGTGAATATCAAAGTCAATTTTTGCCGACCAAGTTTTGTGTTTTAGACAACTTTAAATCCAGGTCGTCATTTAGGAATTCGAGTATCCTTCTTAGTGCATTTTGCTCATGACATTCTGCAGTCTGCCTTATGTCATGTATCATAACATATCTCTTCATCGCAAGCTCAATATTTTAAAAAATTGTGAAATTTCCTTTTAAATAATGTTCAAGTTATGCAGTAACAAAAAATTAATCATGCAATTATCTTTCATTATAAAATAAATACTACATTTCTTAATGATTGCATTTCTTCAAAGTATTTATTGTGCAGAAAAACATCTAGATCTTATCTTTATTATTGACACATGATAAAACCAGACCAATCTTTTTTCTGTACTTTAGGAAATTATGACAGGGCTCAGCATGTACAGTACCGTTATAGTCTTCTTATGTTTTTAATAATTTCCTAATAAAAAAACTAATGCTTTATAGACTATTAAAATAATTGTTGGAATCAAAGAAGAACATTATTTGGTGATTAAAACAAAGAAATTCACATGCTGTGTGCAGCATCTTTTGCTTTTTGTACCACATTTACCCATCGTTTCAGAAATTTCAGGGATTTGTTCACCCACAAGTTATATGCATCGATTCTCTATTTAAGTTTTAAAAATTCAGTTGATATTTTTCTGATGGTACTAATTATTGCTTCCTTTTTTTCTAGTACTCACAAACAAGAACATCACTAGCAGGTGGCAATAGATGTAAGTATTTTCCTTTCTAATGTACAGTTAGTATTCATTTCGTATAGTAATTAATACTAACATAATTGATAATTGTTTTATTCATACTATAATTAAATAAAAAATGTAATTGTTTACATTAAAATGGTGGAACTTTCTTAATGATCTTTTAAAGATTTGAACAAAAAAAAGCATGTCATGGGAAGGTACAAGTATAAAACTCTCAAATTTATTATAAATTAATGCATAGTCTATAAATTTTAGTGTAATCCGAAATGGGATGACAAAACGAAATTAAGCCCTAATAAAATCTACCCTAAAAAGGAAACCTTTAATTGTATGAAATTCATACTTCATATTCACATATTTTCTCCACTTCATTGAAAACCATAGAATTACTATAGATATGCAGGGTGTATCAACTTCTATATCAACCCATTTACTTGGGAAACGATTAACTTTAGCAAAAAATGATCTTATACAAACCCAAAGTTAATTTTGGCTAGGAATCTCATCTAGCAGATGACACTAACTTTGCTGTTTTAAATGAGAATTCCATATTTATATTGTATATTGTATTCTAGAGCTTATTTTATGCCACTTTTACTGAAAGTAAAATTTTGATAGGATCGACCATTTCTGAGTTATGCCCAACAGAAGACGCGTGAGTGAGGGGGTATGCTTTTTGTAATAAGATTTTTTGCTAAAGTTAACCGTTTCCAATTTAAATGGATGGACTTTAGAAGTTGATATACCCTGTATATAAAACCTAATCTGGACCTAGCATCGCTAATTCTAAACCTAACCTAAACCATGTGCACTCCCCCATAACACGATATCAATGACGTTAAAATAATTGTCACTCTCAATCATGGAACTTACTCTTTACTCTCAAAAGATATCTATGTTTTCTACCCATGGGTGCTGAATAGTTGATGTTAAGACTATATTTTCCTGTTAATAAAGCGAGAATAAATTTGAAAATTGTAAACAGCATGGTAAATGATGGTTTTAGTGTCCAGTGAATTTTATTTTTGTGCCATTAATTGAGTTTATTTTTTAGATCGACTCAACCCGTCACGAGCTACTTTTGCAAACAACGCCAATGGCGTGTCAACAAATGAGAAACCTAGAGGAGTTGAAAATATTCCTCCAGCAACACCATCTTCTGTTGTAAATAGTTCTCTGACCAAGATTAAATCTACGGAAAGTTGTATACCTGCTGCCATCCAACAGCAACAGCAAATGCCCGCACCCCAGAATGATCCACGTGAGTTAACCAACCTTTTTCTATTCTATTAATTCACAATTAGCAAACGTTTGTCTAATGCGGTGGCCACATTAAAAGTCCTAGATAAATATTCTAATTCTGAAATCCATGGCCCTTCTAATCATTTCCCTGTTACTCACCGTATACGCTGAGATTAAAATGCTTTATAAATATTTGGACAGTGGTAGATCAGTCTGAATTTTGGGTGACGCTATATAATCAATTCTCAGGGTTCTAACTAGTTTCTGATTGTGGGTTGACACAAACCTTATATCACTATCATAGGGTTTTACTATCTCCTTTAATACATTGAATTTATCAATGAGGTTTAATTAGAATTTGTAAGAATGTGTACCTGACTTTCACCTATCTGTATCCTTCAGATATTAATCAACTTTTTGCTTTGAACTAATTAATAAAGTTAATGCATCAATTAAAGTTTCTAAAATCTTGTTGATGATGATATAATCACGGATAACCCAGCAATAAAATGTAACAATTAATATATCCTAATCTCTGATCATCCCCTTTTTTTTACATAATAACAACAGTTAAAAGCTGGTCAGTCATACATTCATTAATAGTGTATATTTTTGTTTGTATGTTGCATTTTGTTATGTATAATGCACAGTCGATTGTTTTCTTCCAGTTAATTCCAATATGGCAAGAGCTCGGCGAAGCAATGTAGTAAAGGAAGTGGAAAAGCTAAAGAAGAACCGTGAAGAACGTAGGTTACGTCAGGCTGAGAAGAAGGAAGAGAAGGAAGCTATGATGAATATAGACCCAGGAAACCCAAATTGGCAGTTCCTCGCAATGATAAAGTAAGTTTCTCCGTACATTTTTTATGCAATCCTCTTCCACAAAGCTTGCCAATAATGTTTAATAATATAATTCTTTCTATTTTCATTTATATAACTAAATTCGTTTTTCAGAGAGTATCAGTCGAATGTAGATTTCAGACCTTTAAAAGATACCGATCCTGTAGAAAACCATCAAATTACAGTTTGTGTGAGAAAAAGGCCGCTAAATAAAAAAGGTACGATTTAAAATAAGTAGAAATGATGAAGGTGGGGCGAGTATGTTGATTCAACTTTTAAAAGATTGTTTTTACTCACAGTTTTTCTCTCTTTTTTTGTCAATTCACTTTTATCAGTACTAATTATGTTTGTAATTAATATTGAAATTTTTCTAATTCAATCATAACAGCTTAAGTTTATATTTTCATTTAAATAGAAATATTTAAAATAAAACTGAGGTTAACCCTTTTGGACAGTGAGCGCTTTCCCCAGTGAGATACTGAGAGCCTGCCGTCACGCTCACTCCTACCTTGGCTCAGGTACTGCGATGTCGCACTCTAGTCCACTTTTAGACTGAAGTTCAAAGAAACAGCGTATTTGTTTGTATACGGTGTTTTCTAAATTTCCCAATCTCATAGTACTAAAAATAGTCTAGACGCACACTGCTTCTATGAACTTGAATTTAAAAGAGATGAGAGTGCTGCCACATGCTCTCACTGGGAGACGGATAGTGCTGACTGTCGTGAAAGGTTTAATTTCATTAAAGATGTGATATTAACAGTACATACCTATGTGTGTCAGATATTGTCTGACAAACGGTAAAATTAATTCATAAAATTTGCCTTGATTACATTCCCCAGTATAATATGCCAATTTATAGCACAAAAAAATAAATAAATAAAAAGTAATCAATGTGTTGTACTTGTATATATATGCTTCATGAAAAAAAAAAAAAAAAAAACAGTGTCAGGGCAGGTAACCTAACCCTAACCCAACCCAACCTAGCCCATGCCTACTCCCTGGTAACACAAAAATGGTCACACAAACAATTTACATATCCTTCCCAAATTCATATCATGTAAAAAGTTTATACCCGACAAAAGTAATAATTTTCTAAATTGTTTAAAATTATTGTTTTATTTTATTTTTGTCAACTTAAAACTCACACCGCCATCGTGGGTCTCATTGACAGAGATGAAAAAGCTAGGCGTCACGAGCAGGATTTGAACCCACGACCAGGAATTGGTGTCCGAGTGGATCAAAGTCAAAATAGCCTAAGTGGTTAGAGCAGCAGTGTATTGAGCCGAAAGTCGTTAGTTTGAATCCCACTCGTGATGCTAGCTTTTTCATCTCAACCAAGAATTTAGATAAAAAGTATAATTAATTAAAATAAGTCACTTTACTCACTCAGGTAGGAAAAAGGTTTAACTTCAAATTTCAATGCGAAAATATCAAATATGCCAGTAAGTGTGCGAGACTTGGTGGCGAAGTTTTCCATCAGAAACTCCCAAGACCAGTAAATTCTAAATTTAAAAAAATGGTACATTTACAAACACCAAAAATGACCAATCTTGCAGATTTTTTGTTAAAATGGCTGGTGCAGCTATAGACTAGGATGTATTGACCAGTAGAGGAGAAGGTACGTCAGTAGACACCAGGGTTGTACAAAACTGGATGGAAAAAGAAAATATTGCACCAGTTTTAAAGCAAAAACATTTTTAATTGCAATGAGAGGTCACTTTATTTTTTAGAGCACGTCCAGACAAAACTATACATTTCAAAAAGTAGCGTCATCAGGGAGGACAAGTTTCAAAGTTTTAATCCCTATTTGGCCCATCTTGTAATGCTAAGCATTTTTATGCTCTTATTCCAAAAGCAGACACCTCAATATAGCGGACAATGTTGCATATCCAAGGCTGTCCGGTATAGGGAAGTTTCATTGAATTTTTATTGATACAAAATGATTGTATTATAAATTGTTTAATTATGGTTGAGAAAAGATCAGCGTACAATTTATTAAATTGTAAAAAGGACAATAAAAGACAGCTTTTAATTTTTGAAAATTGTAACATTAATCCTTTTGTTACGGTCTCTTTCTTTATCATAAAAATAAAATTTGTTACATAGTCCATGTACTTGAAAGTGATTAACATAAAACTACTTTTAGGAAAAATCCAACGCCCAAAAGAAAGAGAAGAGCCAAAAAAAATATGTCCATTAATTTCATAAGGAAGTGAGATTTGATTTATCTTAATTTGTTAATTTTGGTGTTTTGATTCTAGAGTTGAGTCGAAAAGAAGTCGATGTCATTACAGTCCCTCGCAAAGATCTTATTGTAGTTCATGAACCTAAAAACAAAGTGGATTTAACAAAGTATTTAGAAAATCAACAATTCAGATTTGACCATGCGTTTGATGACACATGCTCAAATGAAACTGTATACAAGTAAGTAATGTAATTTTAATTACTTTTATATATATTGTCGTACAGCATTTTGTTACATTCATAGTTCAAGTTGTTTTTCCCCCTAACAATCAGTTTAAAACTTATTTTTACAATTCCATGAAGTTAGATTGCTTCCACTTTCACCCCTCTCAATACAGTGCTCTCTCAGCAAACTGAACTAATCGCTGCGGCTCCGTATTCAGATTACAGAGGGTATTAAAATATACATATGTAAAATAATTCAAAACAAAAATTTATTATTATTACAGACACAAATCTCGGAGTCGCTTAGCCACCAAGGTGGGTGACTCCCCCTGATTTATCAGGGAGAGGCCAGAGGCCTCCTAGGAGGTCTCGTAATTCTATTTCTATTTCTACAGATACAAAACATTAAGCCTATTAAAATACATATAAACTGCCAATTTTTCTTAAAAAATCTGTTTGTTTTTTAATTTTTTATTTTATTTAATATTTTCTTTATGGCTTCTTCTTTCTCACTCAATTTTAAGCAGTAGGTACATTATACTTAACACAAGAAAAATATAATGATCTGACAATTCATTTTTTTAGTAGTGATGGTAGGTAAGATTCACTGAACAAAAGAAATTCTCGAAAAGTCACATAGTTGAAGTTGGCCTTGGTCTTTCGTATAACCTTCCCTTTCATTCACTCACTTTCTCTCACTCTCACTCTCTCATCCTTTAAGGAACCTGTTCAACAGCAGGACATAATAAAGTTTTTTTTTCTTTTTCTCTCTCCCTTCCTTCCGCTCAAACATGTTTCATTGTTTTGTTGAAAATTCTGGCTTATTAAATTTTGTTTCAGTTTGGATTACTGGAATGTTTGGAGCACTAAAGTTCTCATTGGGGTAGAGCACTGTATTCAATGTTATCAATATCGTCAATGCATTGTGTTGTTTAAATGTGAATTATAAAAGAAATTAAAAAGTAAAAATTGGAAAGTTTAATACTGTGTAAATTGTAAAAGGAAAACCCACTCCTAACTGATAATGGCATTAGTTTACCTTTAGTGACTTAGTATGAAGGAATTTTCCTGTTTATCTCTAAAGTATTGTCGTACTGCTGGAAAATAATTTTGAATTAAACTGTAAATTTAAAAAAAAAAAAAAAACTAAAGTATACCTAAATATTCATGTTCTATAGTATATTGCTTCTGTTTGAATAGGTTTACCGCCAAACCGTTAGTTCAAACTATATTTGAAGGAGGGATGGCAACTTGCTTTGCCTACGGTCAAACTGGAAGTGGAAAGACCCATACTATGGGAGGTACATTTTCTGGGAAAACACAAGATTCGAACAAAGGAATATACGCCATGGTAGCTAAGGATGTTTTCAAGTTCCTCAATTCTCCTCAATACAAGTCACTCATAGTTACCTCGAGCTTTTTTGAAATCTACAGCGGAAAGGTAAAACCTAAACATACGAGTTTACAATTGTTTGTGAATGTGTCATTTTGTTAGGTGTTCGATCTTCTGGCTGATAAATCAAAACTTCGAGTTTTAGAAGATGGTAAACAACAAGTTCAGGTTGTAGGCTTAACCGAAAAGGTAGTCGGATCAGTCGAAGAAGTGCTTACCATCATTGAAACAGGAAATAAAGCAAGGTCTGTAACAAGTTAAATATCAGTTTTTAATAAAAAACCATTTACTATAGTTGTAATATCTCTAATATTTTTCTGGTCCCAATTTCAGAACATCTGGTCAAACATCAGCTAATTCTAATTCATCACGATCCCATGCAGTTTTTCAAATTACCCTACGTAACGAAGCGCATAAAATTCATGGAAAGTTTTCATTGATTGATTTAGCTGGTAATGAACGTGGAGCTGATACTTCTTCAGCCAACCGCCTTACTAGTATGTTTTGTGTTCTTAATTATGATGTATGCACATTAGTTGTTTATTATTTTTTTTATCATATCGTTATTTACAGGAATGGAAGGAGCTGAAATTAACAAATCACTTTTAGCACTGAAAGAATGTATTAGAGCCTTGGGAAGAAAAGGTGCACATTTGCCGTTCAGAGCGAGCAAATTGACACAAGTGTTGCGTGACTCTTTTATAGGCGACAATACTAAAACTTGTATGGTGAGTTTTTAAATTAATTAATGGTTAATAAACATAAATAGGAAAAATTGTAGGAAACACTTTTTATTTATTATGATTTTGTAAATGAATACATCAGCTGTAGAAAAACTTATTACACACAAAAAATCTAGTTTAATAAAAAAAAATTATTATAAAATTTCGGCCAACATTTTAAAAATAAATTTTGGAGCACTTCCGGTGCTCAAAATTGCAAATCCTTTACACCAAAAACAATGAACACAAAAATCTAGTTTAATATTTTATAAGAAAATTTGATCAAAATTTTCAATTTTTTTAAATTTCCGGTGCTCAAAATAGCAAATCCTTTACACCAAATGATGCACAAATAATCTTGTTTAATAAATAACATTTAATATCAATTTTTTTTTGTCAAAATAAAAAAGTTTCTTTTTCTTTTCTTCTTGTTAGTAAATAAAGTATATATTTAAATGCAATCAAACTGGCTCGGGGGATGCCTACATGTCAAAGCAAAAAAAAGTGTATATATTGTATTGTATGGTTGTTTCAGATTGCTATGATTAGCCCTGGAATGAGCTCTTGTGAACACTCACTCAACACCCTAAGGTATGCGGATCGTGTTAAGGAACTAGCTGCTAGTGATCCAACATTACATTATGACGAAGACATAAACTCTGCAAACCACGAACAATCTCTCAATCATGATGATTTGGCAGCACTGAGGTCGTTAAATGTAAGTTTTTCTTGGTTTTTATTTCTTGGCGTAATGAGTATAGTAATGTGGCGTATTGGTTGTGTGCATAAGTTTTTTTCGGTTTTCAGAAGAAAAAAGTTAACTTTCAAAATATAAATGTATTTTATTTCTAATCTGAAACATAATTTCCTTCGTTTTCTATGACATTCCCAACATTCTGGTAGCCAAAATTTTACCTTTTTATAAAAGTCTGGTGTCTTAGATTTGAAGAAATCTGTAGGTCCGATTTTCAGACCTCATTCAAAAATCCCCTATGTTTTAAGTGGTTGTCTACAGAGTGGGACAAGTAAAAATTGGAAGGGGCAAGGTCCTGGAGAGTATGGACGGTGGAGCATTTGTTTCCAGCCTGATTTGGCAATTTTACTCTTGAGTGAGGCCTGGTGTCATGGTGAAACACGACCCTGCATCTATTCACCAGGGCTGGACAATTTCGTTTCGATACTAACCCAAATTGCTTTAAGCCAGGAACACACTTACCTGATGCACCGCTACCCGATGCCTTGCCACGTTTTGGTAGGGTGTGCACATCTATCCAACGTCAAGTGCACGCCACTTACAGTCCACAGCGTGTATCACAATAATCACTATCACAATCGCAACGTCTCTTTTGTTCTTAATGCACTATTTTGAGCAAAACCTTGAAATAAATTGTTAGTTAAATTTTATGAGCACAACCATGTAATAAATTGTTAGTTAAATTTAATTGTTTTAAATAAAGTTATTCCGGTGTTTCGGTAAACTTTCTGCCTAACCATCATAATTAAATATTTTTATAAAAACTCATGAATATTTGATCTCGTTTAATTTGGTTTATATTAAAATAAGTATGTTGTAATTAATATAACGACAAAATTACATAGTTTGAAATAAACTACAAAAAATATGAATGTCCTGACGCTACTCGACAAAAATGGTGTAATTTTATGAGCAAAACTGTGTAATAAATTGTTAGTTAAATTCATTATATCAAAAAATGGTATTCCGGTGTTTTGATCAATTTTCTACCAAACCATTAAAATTAATTTTTTTAAATAAAACTAATGAATTTTTGATCTCAGTTAATTTGGTTTGTATTTTAATAAGTACGTTGTAATTAATATAACAACAATAATACATGTAGTTTGAATAAAAATTTAAGTGTCCGGTTCTTTTGTCTTCGACTGTACTCGATGCTACCCGATGAAAATTTTGACAGTGGGGATCACAGAGCGTAGAGTTGGGTGGCATTGCATCGGGTAAGTGTGTTCCTGGCTTTAGCTGTGCAAAGTATATTTCGGCTGTAAGGGTTTAGTTGTGAAGTGGTTCTCAATAATTTTATTCCTCCAATATCCCACCTTACAGACATTTGGACCTTAGGAGGATGCTTGTGTCTTCTTGACATTGTTGCATAGTTGCCTACCTGGGGGTGGTAGCAGTATTACTAGCTTACACCTCAGCATAAACCCTTTTGATTTATTCAGGTGGGAAAAGTAACAATGCAGTCTTTCTTTCTTCTGGGGAATAATTCATAGAAATCCCATAAATTAAGTTTCACAACATAACCCAAAAATCAGATTCTTCTTTCAACCGTTGTTAGATGTACCTAAAATATCTCTGAAAGGTCTGCTACAGACAAATTGTCCTCTTCCAACAAGGCTAGTCATGAATTATCTCTCCATTATGAAAATTTTTGAACCACTATTGATACACATGTTGAGTTACGATGTTATCACTGTAAACTCGCATAAATTTCATCGGCTGCTCTATGCCCAAGATCGACCTCGGCAAGCAGTGCCTTTGCATGTCATAGTTTATTTTTGACTGACTTTTCTGATCAACTACCCCATTCTTAATAATCGCATTAAATTGGGCTTTTTTCCACCCTAGAGCTAACGGGTAGGGCTAGCAGGATCAACTTTGTAAGGGTGAAAGTAAAAATTAGAAAAAAAGACAAAAACTTCTGCACACACCCAATAATAATTATAATTTGGCACCTGTTTGAAGTAACAAGTACTGACTAGTTTACCTGATAATAAAGTTGGAAATATACTATGTATAATATTGTAATAAGTGAAATAGTAAATGCCACTTTATTTTTGTTTGTTTTTGTTTAACAAAGGAAGGAGAAATATCTGCAGATTTATACAATTTCCACGAAGCCATTTCACATTTACAACAATTAGAAGATGAGGTTTTAGATAGTTTTAAACTGTGGAGGGAAAATTCTCAAAAATGGGAAACTCGGGAAAACCAGCTTCTCTTGATGACAAAACATGTGGATTATGATCAAGAAGGTGAGAACAACACTCTTTGTTTGGTGTCTTATATTTTAATGGGCGTTATCGTGTGTTACACTCTTGCACTTATCATACTTGAGAAACTGTATTTGAGAACTGAATGAAATCCTATTTTGAAGCATGAACGTGGATTGAAACTAGTTAATTTTAATTGGTATGTTAAAAATAAACGTTGTAAATCCTTTTATGAATCTTTAATTATTTATATTTGCACTTATTTATTTATTTATTTAAGCAAGTGTATTATAGTTTTTAAAATTGATTTATTATTATTAATAAAGCATGATTTGTATTTTTAAAACTTTCTTTATTATCAAGAAAACCAATTTTGTGGATGGGTTTGATGTAATGCAATGCACTATGAAACAAGGATTGAGGCAAATATGAATGCATGTTTCTCTACTGTATCATCACATTATTTTCTTACAAAAAGAACATTTCTAAAATTGAAATATGTTATTATTACTTTTATTATTTGTACTTACAACTTCAGGTGTTATTAACGTAAATAATGTATAAACATAATGAAGTAAACACATGGGTTTAAATTAAGGCAGTTTTTATATTTAGCTTAGAGTTGGATGATGAAATATTATTAAACTCGTTTTTTTTAAGGCCCAATGCACACATGTAGTTTTTTGCCGATTGGTGCCACAGCAGTAGTTTTTTCATAGCGTTTCCCTCTGGACCGCAGTGGCACTGCAACAAAATGGCATCACTTTACTGTTATTTGGCACGACTTTGAACACCCAATTAGTATTCTCCTTACTTCCAATATTTCAGTTCCGGAATTTCTTGTTGCCAACAGAACTGCTTGCAATGGCGGATGAAATTTATTTATACAAGAAATAAAAAAATATCCTGAAGTGTGAAATGTTAAAAGTTGAAAATTTTGTCTATTTTGTTTGTAAACGTAGCCTTGAACACAAGGTGAGGACAAATGCCTTATTTCTTCGATATCCATCCAGTTTGGTGATCGTATGCATATTTGAAGTACATCAGTTGCTGCACCCCTGCTGCAGGACTGAGCAAGTGTGCATTGAAAAGGTGTGGCACCATAGCCAAAAAACTGCATGTGTTCATTGGGCCTAAGTCAACTGAATCTGTTATATAAAAAAGATTGCTATCTTCCTTTATAATTTATTCTCAATAAATCGTTGACAAACAAAATTATGAATTATTGAGTAATAATAATTAACTGGAAGTAAGTGAGTGAATGAATGAGAATGTGAGTGTGGGAGAAATATAAAGAGAGGAAGAAAGAAAGAAAGAGCGAGAGGAGTGAGTGAGTGAAAATAAACATTTTATTGAACTGTTTAAAACAGCTAAAATCTTTAAATTTACTCATTGTATTGACTGAAAATTAGATTTTTTAAAAGTGTAATTAATATTTTAGTAATTAAAAACGAATAGAAATATTTTATAGGGATTTTGAGTTCTATCAGAGGAGAAAAATTATGACGAACTGCAGTTTAACCTGAAATTAAACCGAAAAGTTGATTGTTGAATTCTTTGTCAATAATTACAAAAAATATTCATCGCATTATCAAAAAAGTTCTGTAAATTCAACGGCCTGGAATAATTTTTAAATTCATGTAATTTTTTTTTAAACTATTTTAGAGAAAAGAAATTTTTTTGAACTATTGCTAGTTCTCTGCATGGTCTGCAAAGCGATGAACTTGTAGATCGTTTATTTCTGAACATTTCAGTTCACCTATCCTCACTGTTTTGGCAACCAAACCAGCGAAGACAGATCGGACCAAAATGATAAGTAATGATGAAATTTTTGATCAGTGAATAGTTTACGTTTTTTAAGAAATTTCATGAAAAGTCAAGAATAAGTTCAATGATCACTGGTCATGAATACTTTATTAAACATAAATAATTATCATGTCTCTGTAAAATATTAAGATTGACTGTTTAAAATGTCTGTTGGCACAACAGTTAGACTTCACTGTAAGAGGTCCCCAGATTTCTTATAAATATGCTTTTTTTCAAGAACATCTTGGATTAATACGACCTCTGCTGTTGCAAACCCTTGTTTATTAAAAAAATAACCCATATTATAAAGCGACCATGTCTATGGTGCATCTCCATTGCTGTCTAGAACTCCTTGTTAAGCAGGCTTGCAGTCACTGGTAGTGCACCCGCTTACTTTTTCCTATTCATGGAATCAATGCAAAAGGAGGCCTTACAACTTGGTTTTGGTAGTAAAACAGCAAGAGAGCTGGTTTTATATACCACCCAAGGTTCTGCTGCCTTGGCAGCAAGCAAATCAGATCTTTCTTTCGCAACACTAAGGGAACAAGTGACCTCTAAAGGTGGGACTACGTCTAAACTTAGAGCAGTTTTATCAAGCTAATTTACCTCAAATTGTCACCAACGCAATGAAAACCTGATTCCAAAGCTTTTTCAAGGACACTAACAGAGGACATGTTCATATCTGTACAGGCTGCTACTCTGAGTCTATATGCCTCCAGTCAGCAGTGTCCAATCCAGTTAGCAGTCCAAATATTATTCTAGCCTTAACATGTCCTGTTCCATCTGGATTTAAGTCAAAGTCTTAGTCAGTCTCAGTTGGGATGGTGTCAGAACTAGAATTAGATATGTGGTTGAATTGTCAGATCTGACCGCTCCTCACTAATTCAACCACTTGTTGAACCACGTGGCTAAACATCATACTATAGTTAAAGTTCAATGAGAACCTTAGTCCGAATCTGGGTTTGAGACAGTCTGAGTCGGCCAGAATCAGTGTGAGTTGAAATGGAGTCAGAACTAGAGTTAGAGTTCAATGAGATAGTCTGAATTATGGTTAGAGTTAAAGTCGTCAACCTGGGCTACATTCCCATTGAACAAAGGGCTTATTTTTAATCCATTGTATGATGGATTCATGTTTTTGCAGTTTAGTATGCCATAAAAGGATTCAGGGCCAATAGGTGTCCTCATCAAACTTTCCTCATTGCCCCTTTGTGCTGAGTGTCCTGATACCCAGCTAAGCATAATTTTGTTTTCTCCAATGTTCGACAAGGTCTAAACAATCCAAAATGACTGCATTTTACCACTGATGTGGTAAGTGCCCTCAGTGCTGCCTGGCTGTCCGATAGCTGTTCTATTAAATTGTAAAAATCCCTAAATTGTAAACTATTATGTTATTACTAGACATTTTTGCAAAAACAATATTTTTCTTTCAGTTTCTCATTTTTGGTTATCTGGTTTTATTGCATCAGCTACTGATGAACCATGAATGATTGGGTCGTTACTGATCATTTCGGCCTATCCTCGCTGGGTTGGTCTGTCATGCACGTTTCCGTATTTTGCCATCTTCAGTCTGACCAGCAAGTGTAGGAAGACTGAAATGATTAAGTAACACAATTTTCTATCTGCTTACAAAATAGTCTTGATTTTGAAAAACAAGATAATGAAATTGTTTATTTTAATTACAAAGGGAAAAAAGTGAGTATGTGATCATACAATGTGCTGGTATTTAACTATTTTATTGTGAGATTTTTTTAAAAGTTATGTAACCAAAAGAATAAATAAACGTTTTTTTTAACTTGTTTCAGCGTTTGCTACTGACTTAGAACAAGTATTAAATGAAAAGCAGAAACAACTTCAGGGCTTATTGGAAAAAGTTCTAGTTTTTAGAAATCAGTTAGTAGCTGAGGAAGAGATTTCAAAGAAAATGACTGACAAACCCCACACCCGTGCATTACACTAATCTCGTCTATTGAATAGAATTTAATCTTTACCATCAGCGTATCACAATTATTTTACATTTTGTTATTAAACATCTTCCTTTTTTCTTTACTTTTTTATTTCATGTGGTTTTCTTTTTAATTTTTTTTTTAAACCTGTATTCACTAAGTGAAATTGAATGTTAACAATAAACATATTTTAAAAAAATGTAAAAGAATAAACGATCAGACTAAATAATAAATAACAAAAGATAATGTATCACATATATTGTTAAAAAGTATACCCACATGATGATAAAAATTGTTAATAATTATAAAATCAGTTGAATTTGAAAACTACATCTTTCTTCACTGTTTTATCGCTGTCAAACACAAAATTTTCCAATTCAAAAGGCAATTATGTGAGTGTATGGCAACCTATTAAATATTTAATTGTGTTTTATGTATTTTTTAAAAATATTTATATTAATGTTTTAATGTTTCAAGTTGTGATTCTGTAAACATTCATTTGTCGCAGTTTACTCCAATAACAATGTGAAATTTAAATTAGATTATTGTAATTTACTTCATATTACTAATTAAATTGTTTAAAAAAACATCTACAATGAGTGCTTTTATCCTGTAAAAGTTATTTCTTAATTGTTAATGAACTTAATTAGAAAAACATTGCATTAAACTAATTAAAATTAATTAATTAATTTTTTGAACAAATCTGTATTTATTTGAGCTGTCCCAAGTCACTTTACGTGGGCAGTATTATTATTTATATGTTTGTTATTCAGTTAAGAATTTATAAAATTCTAGAGCACATAATAATTATGAAACTGACCTGTTGATTGACAAAAGTAAACTAATGTGAGTAATAATTTTTTCTCTCTCTCAAATAAACCATGTGATAATGTTTACTCGCAGAAAAAAAGTCAAAGTTTGTAAGTGAAATCGCCATTTACTTTGTCAAAAGGATTTTTTTTTAATGTCTTTTGAGGCGAAAGGTTTTTGTTTTAATTTTTTCCACGAGGAACAGTAAATTATTGTATTTTATACAAATTCTTACAGGAACGAGTCTCTTTTCCGTTGGTTAGATCTTTATACAGGGTATCACCTGACTAATTATGGTCAGAGAATATTTTTTACACAGTTCTTTAACGGTATTCGCTGAATTTTATAGTTCAAATAGTTCAGTATTATTTGTAATATGCGTACCCTTGCCAGTTATACTTTAACTTAAATGCTTATTTTATTATATATTCCTTGTTACATTCACACAACAAATAAACTCGTTCTAACAATTTTTTTTTCTTCTTCATAGCACTCCAATTTTATTAGGTGATCTGAAACACGCATATTTTGTCGGCTCTTATTACCACAAATTTATTTTATAATAGTATAAACATTTTACTTTTTATAATAAATCAATTCTGAATACTCAAACTAGTTATAGATTTAACTTTCAGTTGAGTATATTTAGTGCCTAATGCACCTTTGGTTGCATCCTATTTATATTTTTGTAATAATTAAATTATATTTAAAGAAAAAAAGATATATAAACTGTTAATTTGTAGATAAATTGTTAAGAAAACTGAAAATTTTCATCGGCTGTTTTGAAGGTGAAAAAAAAACGAAATACTCTCGAACATTACAATATACAAAATGCATGGAATATTGTAAGTTTTCACAATGAACTTAATATGAGAACATTGTAATATTGAATATCAGATGTTTATTTTTATTGCTGAAATGATGTAAATTTTGTTATCTACCGATGAAAAACATGTATTCTGAAGAGCAGTTTGTAAATTCACAGATTGACTTTTAGTTTAATTTTTTCTTACAAAACTATTAATCTTTTTTTACTTTAATAAAATACAAATCTGTATATAAAAACCATTAGTGTATGCTTAGCTTTCATTATTATAATGATTGTAACTGTTAATAACCAAATATAAACAAAGGCACTTAGTACCAGTGATATTGGACATATAAACGCATTATTTATTATTAATCCTTTCTTTTTAAAAAATGAGAAAAATTATTTCCTTGAGATAAGTTGATTCTCCTTTTCTGCCATTCAACAATTATATGAATTGTTCTTTTTCTCTATTTCTGCGCTGTTGAATTTTTCCTGGTTTCTGTCAGAACCAAGGGGGTTATTGAATGTTTTTTTTTATCACCTGACTGAATGAAATCAATTTCTTCCAGCTACTGAAATTGATTTTTTTTTAGTATTGTACGAATTCTTTATGGACTCTGCAGAACCTGTTTATGATTATATTGGCCCTTTTTGTATTGTGACCCAACAACAGACTGAAATGATCAGAAACGGCCAAACTACATACAGTCGACTCTTGATAATTCGAAACCCTAAGAACCACAACAATAATTTGAATTATGAGTTAAGAAAAAAAATTGTTGAGAGTTGATATGCATTTTTCCAAGTTATTACTTAAATTGAACGTATATAAAACATAGTAAAAATAATGAAAAAGCGGAAATAGATCAACTGTAAAATTGAACATTATTAAAAAAAAAAAGTGAAGTGTTTTTGTTTCAACGTGGCCTGGCATTCTTTGTTTAAATGATTTTCCAAAGTGGCCAGTGCTGAGATACATTGATAAAACACTGACTGCAGAACATAACAAACTAGAGAAAATTCAAAGAAACTTTTTAGGCTCTAAGAAAGTAAACAATATATGCAAATTATATGAGGAATATAACAAAAAAAACTGCAAATTATAAATATGGGAAGTGGCTCCATTTCAATTAATAGCATGCTTTTTCTCTTCCTGTTACGAAAATATTTCATATTACCAAGGGTATCGAAATGCACAGAATTTTTTCAGTTTACCTAAGTGACCTGCTGAGGAGTTCGTATTATCAAGAAATTCAAATTATGAAGTTTCGAATTAATGAGAGTAGATTATATTTTTAGTTACTTATTCCTGAATATCGGTAAGCTTACAAATGTTGAGATGATAATGGATACAAGCGTTAAATGTTTCGTGGTTGGCCCATTTCAGCAAGCACGGTAAGAAGATTAGGAAACGCTTCCAAGAATGCTGATGCAAAATCCAGTCAACTCAGAAGAAATTCAAATGTATTTAGGTATGTGCTATTTATAATCGATCGAGTGATAAAGTACAATGCTCTTTCAGTAATCCAAACTGATCATTGCAAAGGTTGGCCCCACATTAATGTATTTCGATTGTAGCGGGTGTTAAAAAAATACATGTATATATAGAAGAAAAAAAAACAGTTTCAACATACACTTTATTGCACACATAAAACAATAACCATATATACTGTCAATTTTTCTTTAAAATATCAGTTTTTCTCTCATTTTTTAGCGTTAGGGATTACTGAACAAAAGAAATTCTCCAAATTTTGTGTAAGCATCTTGGATTTTTGTAAACTCTACCTCTCACTCACTTTTTTCTATCTCCCTCTTGCTTATTCATCACTCTTTCTCACTTACTGTGCCTATAGCCTTGTGGAACTCCAGAAGTTAATGGTCGAAAGGAAGAGCAAATCCCACCTGTTACTACACACTGTGATCGCTTAGTAATAAAGGATGATAAAAGTTTACTAGCAGAGGAGAAAGAGAAATGATGCCGAAGTTTCAGCAACAAGACCCCATGCAGAAAAGAACCAAAAGCAGTTCTAAGATCGTAATGGTAGTCTGATTACGTTCAAAACCAGTGGGAATAACTTCATTCAATCTAATCTCACAACTGTGTCCCCTTCGGAACCTGGATTGAAAGTCACACAGATGTTTGAATCAATATACATACTCTTGGCTGATTTTGCAAAATCTCAAAAACCTTATCAGACCAGACAGGATACTAATTGGTCTAAAGTGACTAACATCTACTGCTGTATTTTTATGCTTTTGAAGGGAGAGTTAGAAGGACATGTAAAGTGCCTGTTGAGTAGATTACAATCAGGATACACACAAGAATTTTGATTCAGGACCTCAGTTCTATTGAAGGAAGGGAATTGTCAAAGACATGCGCAGAAGTATGCTTTCTTACCACTGCGAATGGTCAGTTTAGCTCTGTTAGACAGAACTTTATATGATGAAAAATCACCCAAGATCTGCTCCTCTTATTGTAAGCAAGATCCCTAATTTTGAGCTGATTTAAAATAGTAGGAGATAACCAACATAGGGAGTTCTGTTTAATGATAAACATTTTAAAGGGAACTACAGAATATCATTGATAGTGTGAGCACAGTCAAGCTCCTCAGGAACTTACAAGGAAGACAAAGAAGTGGAATTTTTCCAGGGACATGCCATGAAAGTAAGGTTGGGGTTTATGTCGTTTGATGTTATATTTTAAGCCCAGTAACTTGTGTTTGGAAACTTAGGTATGCTAACTGTACATACTGACAAATGCAATCAGCTTTTTTTGGCAATAGTAAGGTCAATTCATGCTGGCATTGGGTTACTTATTGGTTATGTTGTGGTTGGTTCACTCTCGGGTTTGAGTCAATGGTGGGTATTGTTCTGCGAGTCTGTAAACTCATGCTGAAACTATATTGAGCCATTTTTGGGCCTGTCTTCACTCGCAGGTTTGGATGTTGGCTGGTTTGTCAAACCTGTTTGTCAAGCATGTTTGATCATGTGTGGGTTCATGTTTGAAGGTTTGAAGGCGTGTTTGGTGGTTTTCAGGCTCTGCTAGAAATCGTGCTGTCAAACATGAGGTTTGACAAGCAAGTTTGATCGAGTGGGCGAGCATCAAACTGTCAAACCTTCAAACCATCCAACCATCTTATCTTTCTCGACAACTACAACTGTTTCTTTGTATCTGTAGTTTGGTTGCTATGCACTTTCATAGTTCGGCTGATATGACTCATAATTTCTGTTTACATACTAGTTTTATTGATGGAACCCATCAACGTGTGGAACAAAACTTTTTTGAGTGAGTTTATTGAACAATACAAAACATTTCCTGAACTCTGGCTTGTGAAAAGTAAAGATTACAGTAACCGCGATAAGAAGAATGCTGCGCTCAACAACCTTCTCTCCAAGTTACACGAAATTGAACCCGGTGCTACTGTAGCTGATTTGAAACAAAAAATCAATTCATTGCGAACTTCTTGGAGAAGGGAACACAAGAAAGTCTTGAACTCCGCAAGATCTGGCGCAGGGGCCGAAGACATATATGAACCAAGTCTTTGGTATTACAAATCACTGGAGTTTATTAGCAAAAAGAAAGAGAGAGAAAAAGGAGTTGGAAAAAATAAGGAACAAAGTTCACATGATGAAGTTCTTCAAATCCTAGGGGAACAAATTAAAAAGCAGGCTGAGAATCCAAGCCTTTTGGACAGGTTTGATCACTTGGGTAGCTTGCCTGACTTCATGCCAAACTGAAACTTGAAGCATGTTGGACAGAAGTTTTTAACAAACAAGTTTGACCGTGTGGGTACAACGTCAAACTTCAAACATGTTTGACAAACCATGTTTGTCAAGCATGTTTGATCGTGTGTGGCGGCCTTAAGGTCATAGTGAGATTTTTCATGTGTTGGACAAGATTAAAAGATGTGTACTGTGTAGATTAAGGGAATTCATTATATCCCACCATGTACCACTTTGGTGTAAGTTAAATTACATAAATTTTTTTCCAATCCCTCTATTTCTTTACATTTAGTTTCCATGAAAGCGTCTTTTGATCTATATTTCTTTTCATCTTTTCCCTAAAAAAAAGTTTCCTTTTTATTTTCCGAGGTTGGGAATTTCTTTTAGCCATTTCTGATTTACTGTAGCGTCAGTGGAATCAGATGTCGGATTCTTCCTGAATTCTTTTCTCTGCGAGTTTTAGACGATTATTGACGACCAGCTGATTATTATTGACAAAATTATCAGACTTTAATATAAAGAAAGGTAAATTAATAATAATAAGTTGGGATTTTTTAAACGAAATGAATTTTGCCGCTCACCTATGACGGAATTTAAATGATTCGATGTTCGTTCACGACTGAATCGTTCACCTTATCACATTTCAGCCCTCGGTTACAGTTTCAGATTCAGTTGAGGTACTGAAAAACATTATTTAGACTTTGTACTTCACGGGTCACAGATACTTGGCTTGATTTGACAGTGACTTCGTCTTTCAGCTTAAATTCGCTTTTCTTGCAATAAAGAAAACGATGCTTGCAGTCAGTAGGTTGCGGCTTCTCACTCCTTCTGTAAGTAAACCAGAATTCTTATCGCTTTTTGTGGAGTATTTTTAGAAATTTTTGACCAATCACGATTGAATCCTGATGGACAAGATTATTTATATTAATTTATTTAGATGATAAACTTGTCTTTTCAATACAGAAGTATTGCCATTTTTAATTTTTTATTGACAATTGTAATTCAATAACGGAGAGAACAAAAATAAACTTTTTTTTTATCCTGGCGTTTCATCGTATGTATGTGTTTGAAAAGGGAATCTGAGAGGTGAGGATCAGAAGCCGAGGTCATTAGGGAAGACAGTGGTTTGTCTTTGAGGAGGGTACACGAGCCGGGAAACAGGCTTGACCCTTCTGCGGAAGTTCTTTAATGCCTGATTGCTCTATTTCCACTCTGGCTCGTGGAGGTGGCCGGGTCGAGCAAAGCAATAAATATATATGCACATAGACTAAAACATAGAATTATACGCTCAGGTATGTTAATATGTGCATATGACATCTGCATTCTGTCATACATGTTTGCTTCTTACTGGCCACCATTTCAGTCTCATAATCTCAGTTACATATTCGAGCATCGCTGTGTAGTTTCTTTTGCCTTTCTTCTCGCATAATGATGTGGATCACTGTCTGTTCTTTCCCACACTCTGCTAAATTGATGCTACGTAGCTTGTGAAGTTCCATTCTTGTAATAAACTGTGACATGCTGCGGGTGTTTCAGCTTCAGCCTTTGTGATATTGACGGCAGGATGTCATAGGTGTACCTATCTTTAGTACTGGTGTTCCACTGCATTGCCACTCACTCACTGCTCACCCTTCCATTTCCCTTATATTCGTGGATGGTATCTGCAGGGGCTCCTCTCTCTTTAGGAGCCAGATGGCCTTTGTTGTGCAAGGATCCAGGAGCAGATCATCTGTAATGCTTGTGTAGAGTTTTTTAGGCTCTTGGTACTTTCAGCAAGGTATTTCTCTGGGCCTGTAATAATGTTTGAGCTCACATTTTGTCAATGTGTGCTGAACAAATCGTAAATGATTATTGCTGAGGCTATTATTTTCTTTTGTCGGACCAAGACTCCCCAGACCACAACTGATGCCCTCAATGTGGTTTTTGAAACTGATATTGAGGTACCTTCCTCACAACCCCTTGGTACTTGAAATTGTCAGGGCATTGTAAAGTACTTTCTGGATGCGAAGTTGTATGTGATCTGCACTGTCAGGGTGATTCGAGATGAATGAGGCTCTGCCTATCTCGTCTGTACTGACTCCCTGAGTGCAGGTTTTGCTATCCTTGACAGATTTTTGTTGGACCTCTTGTTGTACTCTTGCTAGAGTATCAGCAGTGCCTCGGAAAAACAGTGGTAGTTGTTTGTACATGGACATGTTGGGCTGGAGGGAACAAACATGCAGACGAGGTGAAAGCTGGGTCATATTATCTCCAAACAGAACCTACGTAATCAGGCCCACTGATGCTGTATGAGTAGTGAAGAATGCAAAGAACACTGAATGCTGGATTGTCTAAGAGATGTCAAGAACATGACATGACGGACCACTGAGAGTCTGAAATGAAAGTAAGGGATCATGCTCACCCATTTGAGGATAGGTCATACCCGATTGATACAGCTTGATTGATTTTTGGGGCAAACCCTGCACAAGGGTCACACTTGTAGAGAATGGCTAGTGTGTCACTTGGTCGAGGGAAGTCAGGCCTGTCCGGTGTATGTATGATGCCCGATACAAAAACAGTTCTTGTTGGGTCCCCAGTGCTTCTTTTTAAGGGAAACAGGTGCCTTTCTGTTTATCCCATGGAATTTAAACTTCTTTTTTTTTTACCAACTCCTACCAAGTGACAGGTATACTTTTGACAGTCAATTTTGTGCTGTAACAAGGCTATGAGGCTATGTGATGATTGTGGATATCCATAGTAAATGAAAAATGTGAAATTTTCTACCTGAAATCAAACTTGAGCAATAAATAGGTTGACTAGGATTTTTGGCAATAAGTGATGATAGAGTCATAGAAGACTGTAGGGAAACAAGTTGAGCTTTGAATCTCAACAGTTCTACTTTAAAAGGAAAATTAAACATGCTAATTCAAATTCTTAAATTCCAGCTTACAAATTGTACGAGGAGCTTAACCAACCAGGTTGAAAAAACATCAAGTGTCCCCGGTTTGAGTGAAAACGTATTGAAGGTCCCTTCACAAGGTGAGTAGCAGTCTTCACTTTAAGAAAAAACAACCTAATTACATACAACCCATTTGAATGAAGAAATTAATTGAAATGTTGTTTTAGAGGTCGGCCCAGGAGCGACCAAGGATGGAGAATACAAGAATCCTGAATACTTCTGTTATAACAAGACGTCATATTTTGAAGCTGAAATTGAAATGCTGAAGTTTAGACTGCCACAACCTATAAGCAAGAAGTAGAAACCCATGTAAATAATTTATCGACTGTTGTAAATTAGCTAATAAAAATAAAATTATAAAGTGTTATTATATTTACTTGTTTGTACTTCATTGCATGGCAACTTTATTTCCACTAAAAATATTTGGATACACTGAATCGTTAAGCATTGTGAAATTTGAAATGAACTTTTAACTTAAAAGAAAAAATGTCTGAAATGTTAATAATTGAAAAACTTGGAAAAACTACTGATGTTGATTTAACTTTAACAACTATTAATGCTGATGGTTGCCGGTCTGTATGAACATATTTTAAATAGGCACTTTATCATTCTACTAGGTCTTTCTACTTTCAAGGGTTGAGATTTCACTTAGCTTTATGCCATCATCATTGACTTCTCCATATTGGCATTAAAAATAAACTTCAAATCTGCATATTTTCTCCACGTCATGGAAAAACATTGAATCATGGATATGACAGCCTAATCTTAACCCTACCTAACCTATGATGATGATGAAAAAGACTAGGAAGTGGGGGTTTAGTATTCCCAAGGACTTTAGCCATTGGGATTATTGTATTCCTTGTTCCTTTGTATAGTTCAATTGATCCGATTCTTCTTTTAAGAAATAGATCATTGTCTTTGCACAATTTCTTTTGACGTTCTTGTTACACTAGGCTATGTCATCATTGAGAGGTTTATATGAAGTTGAGTGACAGTTCTTCAATCCACAGATTTTTTGTTAAGAAACTTCACTATAACTTTTAACAAACCAACGACTTTTCGATTAAAAACTGCACAATAACTGTTAACAACCCATAGATTTTTCGTCCAAATACTTCACAAAAACTTTTTTGTAACAATTTTTATAGAAATTTCAATAACTCTTAACAACCAAGAGATTTTACCCCGAGAAACTTCATGATAACTTTTAACAACCCGAAGATTTTTCGTCGGGAAACTTCACAATATCTTAATAACCCAACAATTTTTCTATTGAAAACATAATAACTTTTAGTAACTCAGTTTTTTTGTCCAGAAACTTCTGAATAATTTTTAAAACCAAATTTTTTTATCGCAGGGAAACTTCACGATAACTTTTAACAACCTAAAGTTTTTTTCGTCGAGAAACTTCACAATAACTTTTAACAACCCAGAGATTTTACCCCGAGAAACATCAAAATAACTTTTAACAACCCAAAGATTTTCCATCGGGAAGCATCACAACTTAATAACCGAACAATTTTTCGATTGGAAAATTAACAATAACTTTTAACAACCAAGATATTTTACGTCGAGAAACTTGGCGATAACTATTAACTGTTAACAACCCATAGATATTTTTATCACAACACCACAATAACTTTTAAGTACCCAAAGATTTTTTCCTCGAGAAACTCGACGATAACTATTCAAAACTCAAAGTTTATTCGTCGAGAAATTTACAATAACTTTTAAGAAACCTAAGTGTTTTTCGTCGAGAAACTTCACAATAAATTTTAACAACTCAAATATTTTTTCGTCGCGAAACCACAAATACAATAACTGATATCAACCCATAAATATTTTTATCACGAAACTACAGTAACTTTTAAGAACCCGAAGTTTTTTTCGTGGTGAAACTTGTCGATAACTATTCACAACCCAAAGTTTATTCGTCGAGAAATTCACAATAACTTTTAGCACCCCAGAGATATTTCGTCGAGAAACTTCACAATCAATTTTAACAACCCAAAGATTTTTCGTCACGAAACCACAATAACTTATAACAACCCAGAGATTTTACGTCAGAAACTTCACCAATAACTTTTAACAACCTCCATATTTTTTCGTCACGAAACCACAAATACAATAACTGTTAACAACCCAGAGATTATTCTTCGAGAAACTTCATGATAACTGTTAACAACCCATAGATATTTTTATCACGAAAACGCAATAACTTTTAACAACCCAAAGATTTTTCGACACGAAACCACGACTAGTTTTAAGAACCAAAGTTTTGTATCGTTGGGAAACTTCACGATAACTTTTAACTTACAAAAGATTTTTCGTCGGGCTTCCAGGCTGAATGTTAGTGACAGCAAATTGTATTTATTGGCTATTGCGAGAAATGTCATCGGTTTGAATTCGACGTTTGGTTGAAATATTTATTGGTCCTCCGTGGTGTTCTTGAATGTGCTGGGGGGGATCGTTGTGCGTCGACGGGTGGGGGCTGACTGGAGACCTTGGCTACGCCGGCACGGACGCCCACTATCCACTCGACCCTACGATTCATCACAGATAACATTCTTCACAGAATATGAGCAAATACGCGAAGCTTAGATCTTCGGGCATGATGCCCACCGTCGGCTTTGGCACTTGGCAGGTAAATATTTCACCCAACTTTTTTCCTTGCTGTGTAACATCAACCGTCTATGGTTTTATGATGTGGATTTTTCAAAACTCACTTTTCCCACGCCTAATTTGCGGTTTTTCTTGGCTTCGACCAATTGACATTCAACAGAAAGCACCAATTCAAAATCTTTAAGTAGGGAAAAAGCAACCAAACCAAGCAAACAAGTCCCACCCGAATTCTTTTGGCCCGTAAATATTTAACGTTCAGGCCGTGACATTCTTTCCAATTTTGGTATATTGTTTATTGAAGCAATTGAAAGGGGATACGATCAACTGATAAAAAGGGAAGGCATGTTTAAACATTCCGCCTTGATTAATTCGCCAGTTGATGAACTCCCATAAAATAAATTCTATATGTAAATAATTACTTAATTAACTAATTATTATTAATTAAGTATACAACATAAAACATACATAAGCATACACGAGATTTAGTTCTAAGCGCGATAGCTAACGTCTTCTTATTGCAGGTTGCAGGTGCATAGTACGAAAAATCTTAGGTTGTAAAAGTTATTGTGTAGTTTTTCGACGAAAAGTCTCTGGGTTCTTAAAAGTTATTGTGGTTTTTGTTGATGAAAAAATCTTTGTATTCTTAAAAGTTATCGTGACGTTTCTCGACGAAAAATTGTTGGATTTGTTAAATGTGATTAAGAAGTTTCTCAACGAAAAATCTTTGGCCGTAAAAATTATTGTGAAGTTTTCGTTGAAAATCTATGGATTGTTAAAAGCTATCATGAAGGCTCTCGACGAAAACATTTTTGGGTCGTAAAAGTTATTGTGGAGTTTCTCGACGAAAAATAATTGGGTTGTTAAAACTTACAGTGAAGGTTTTAGACGAAAAATCTTTGGGTTGTTAAAAGTTATCGTGAAGTTTCTCGACGAAAAATAATTCTTGACGAAAAATAAACTTCACTTACTGTGAAGTTTTTAGACGAAAAATCTTTGGGTTGTTAAAAGTTATCGTGAAGTTTCTCAACGAAAAAACTGGATTTTAAAAAGTTATTGTGGAGTTTCTCGACGAAAAATCCATAGGTTGTTAAAAGTTATTGTGAAGTTTCTCAACGATTAAAAAAAACTTTGGGTTCTTAAAAGTTATCATGATGTTTCTCAAAAGTTCACCGCTTCGCTGAGGAACACCCAACATCAATCTACTGCATAGGATATGCTGTGTTTGTTTCTGGCTCCTCTGGACACGGTCGACACTGGTCATCTGTTAATAATCTCGTTTTTAAGTAGTATTTCATGGGAGTTTGTAACTCTACCGGTCAGAGCTCTTGTAAATTCCTTTCTATCGAGTAGCATTTCCTCGTTCTAAGCGTGTGCTTTTGCGTTTTGTGCCGTATGAGTCTATCTGTTATCTGATTTTGTTTTTATAGTTGACCCCTTGAGATGTTTGTTGTGCGGTCCTCTTGGTTAGGAGTTTACGACCCTCTGTGCCCGTTCCCGACAAGTTTTATAGTTTGCCCACTTTGCCCTTTTTTATCTCAAATTTTCCTCTATTGACGGAAATAGTTCTGTGGCCCTGGGTACGATTTCCGGCGTTGCCCTCGGAATTTTCTCCAACAACGCGCGTATACAAATTTGAAAATAGGGGGAATTGTAAAAGGTTCACAAGACAAATAGTTAGTTGAACGTGAAGGGAAAAAATTAAGCTTTGATCCATTTAATTGGGTTTTAGACGGATTTCTTTCACTTTTTGACGGGGGGCAAAGTTAACCATTAGGACCTTTCTCCATTCGCCTAATCGCATTTGACAAAGTCAGATTCAATATATTTTAGCCCACTTTTCCAGGGCAAATTTAGCAGTTGGACAATAACCCCGTTTATCCTATCTAATGAACGTTTTTCTTACGGCATAAAATAAAGTTTGGACTCTTAACAGGCAACTTAATCCGTTCCTTTGTGTTTGTTTAAAAGTCAAAGGAAGCGATAGTAACTTTTATACACACGGTTTCGTGACGCAAGTCATCCGGTACATCATTAACGATAATAACAGTAACGATTTCCATTTACAAAAAAAAAAAAAAAAAAAAAAAAATTAATTGATTCTATGTGATGTTTTGCAATATTTTAAACTTTGATGTCCGGTAGAAAAGACTTCAGTTCAAAACTGATTGTATAACGACTAGATCATAATAAAATTATGCGTTAAATTTTATTGAAAATTTACTCCTTTCGGGCCAAGTATTAATAGGTAATAAGTCGTCAATAAACCTTCGTGTTTGTAGGCCGTTGCCGCGAGAACGAACTGAAAACAGTCCAAATTAGGAAGACCTAGTTTCATTTTTTTGTTCAATGGATAATAAAACCGATAATTGATTATTATAGTCAAAACGTTATCTGTATTCTGATTTTGTGCGGTTGTTTTATTCAACCTTTCATGAGCTTCGACACAAGTTCAGGAAGTGTTTTGAATCAGCGTAAGAATTCAGCTTAGAATATCAGGAAAAAGGCTAAAACGCCTACAACGAATGATTCAAATTGATTTTGAAGTCAGCTTTCGTAAGATGTCCCACAAAGCTGAGATGAATCAGACCGAGGGAGGATCAGTGCTCACTTCCTACGGGCCCTCCCAGACGTCCGGACTTAGGTGCAGAAGTGCTCCAAGGAGCATACCATACACGTGCCTCAAGAAAGACAGTTAGTTGTACGGCTACCAGTTATAAAATCTTCAACCACCCCAGAGACAGGGATGACTCTCGTTCTGACTGGAGGGTATCGTCCAGCTGCTAAGGCGAAAATTGTTTTCAAATCTCTCGGCTGTGATCGGATGTTCCTACCAGTTGAATTGTATCAGACTGAGGGAGGATAAGTCCTCATTTCTTATAGGCTCTCTCAGGACTCCTGATGCCTAGTATGAAGTCGGAATTTTTCAAATCACCTTTTTCCAATTAATAATCCTCTCGACAAATACACTTAGAAACATGTCTGCTATCTTTGGATATAAGTTGATAACTGACTCACATGGGACCAACACACACGAGAGAAAGAAAGAGAGAGAGAGAGAGAGAGAGAGAGAGAGAGAGAGAGAGAGAGAGAGAGAATAAGTGAGTGAGTGAATGAAAGAAAGAGAAAATTAGTGAGTAAGTGAACGAGTGCGTACAAGAATGAGCGAGAGAGAGAGAGAGAGAGAGAGAGAGAGAGAGTGAGAGAGAGAGAGAAGAATAGACAGAGTTAAGTGAGTGAATGAGAGAGAGAGAGAGAGAGAGAGAGTAAGTGAGTGAGTGAATGAAAGAAAAAGAAAGTGAGTGAGAAAGTGAACGAGTGTGTACAAGAAAGAGAGAAAAAGTGAGTGAGTGAATGAGAGAGGAGAGTACGTGAGTGAGTGAATGAAAGAAAACGAAAGTGAACGAGCATGTACAAGAATGAGAGAGAGAGAGAGAGAGAGAGAGAGAATGAGTGAGTAAATGAAAGAAAGATAAAGAAAATGGGAAGTTGATGGGTAGGAGATAAATTATCTTTCCACAATAAGCGTTTCGTTCTAATATAGACCATCTTCAGTGACTAAATAACAAAAGTTGTACAAATATATACTAATTGTATACAGGTAATTACATAATTAAATTTGATGTAAGCTAATAATAAAGAAGAAAGAGTGTGTGAGAGGCCGAGTGAGAGAGAGAGAGAGAGAGAGAGAAAGTGAGAGGAACTGCTTGATGTTTTTGTTATTTAGCGAGTAAAAAATTCTTCCACTATATTGTTATTCAAAATTATTAATTAGTCAATTACTAAAATATTACATAAACATACGATGGTGTTTGTTAGCAGATAGACGAGAATACCCATCCTTTTACGAATGAGGAAGTTGTGTTAGAAGGTCATTTAAATAAAATTAAAAACATTTCAATGATTCTCAGTGATTTATGCCTTTCATTGGAGCCAATAATAAGCGTTTTTCTCCTGCAGCGTTAATTATTTAAGCTTTAATTATTTTTATTTCTGGACAATAGTTTGTTCAAGGAAGTGCCAAAACCCGAAAAAATACTTGAATGTTTGAAAATTTTAAATAAGTAGTGAAACACTTTAGAACTAAGTTAACATACAAGAATAGTTGGCGCATGTTTGGCAGGGAGGAAGACGGGAAATGATGATTTTTACCCTGTTTTGCCTCGATTCCATGGGTGAAAAACTTGTACTTTTTGGTTGGCGGGCCGTCAAACGGCCCGGCGTCGCCGAATTTGCATTTTATTGTCTTACCTTGAAATGAGACAAAGGTTGAAACACTTGGGAGAGCCTTAAAAACTTCCCACAACCGACGGCGGTTTCTGATGACTGAGTTTGACGAGATGGGCTCCACTTGTCCGGCTCAAACATTCCTTCTACAAAACGGATTATTAAAAAATAAATACAATATGAACAAACAGACGGCGATTCCATTTTTTCCGTAACATAGATAAAATTACAAAAAAAAATTCATAAAAATTCAATATTTTTCCAATGAACGTTTTATTTGCTGTTCTATCCGCCGGTCACTCAGTATTTTATCATCATCGCTGCCTCTCAAGTGGCAAAAAGTCGACTCGATGATCGAATATAAGTTTAATAGTTCCCAGCATCATTTTTCTTCGTTGCATCTTCCTCTTTGTTCACTCATTTTTTCTGGAGTAGGTATATTATACTTAACACAAGGAAAATGTAGTCTGATCTAATCTAACATGTCATTTTTAAATAGTGAAGGAAGGTGAGAGATTCACCGAACAAAAGAAATTTCCAAAAATTCTTATAGTCTAAGCTCTACGCTGGTCTTTTCTTTCGTGTGGCTTCCCTTTCATTCGCTCATTCAGTCTCGCTCACTGGCTTACTCTGAGAGAGGAAGGGAGGGAGAGAGAGAGAGGGAGAGAGAGAGAGGGAGAGAGAGAGAGAGAGAGAGAGAGAGATTTTTTGATTGATTGATGGTTTTTTTGAATCACGCAAAGTTAGAAGTGTTGGGCCTTTCTTACATTTAACGGGAGCTATACAGTTTACATAAGGCATTTATTATGGTTTAGACTCCTTTGGTCTTTACAAAATTTAATAAATTGTGGTGAGAGAATGAGGTAGCAAGTGAGTGAATCAGGGAGGGAGAGATAGTACGTGAGTTAGAGGGTGAGTGAGTGATTGAGTGACAGAGTAAGGGAGTGAAAGAGATAGTATGTGAGAGAGAGAGAGAGAGAGAGAGAGAGAGAGAGAGAGAGTGAATAAGAAAGAGAGAGAGTGAGTGGGAGAATAAGTGAGTGAAAGAGCGAGTGAGTAAGTGTAAGAGAGAGAGAGTGTGTAAGTGAATGCTTGAGTGACAGAGTAAGGGAGTGAAAGAGATAGTATGTGAGAGAGAGAGAGAGAGGGGAGAGGGAGAGAGAGAGAGAGAGTGAATAAGAAAGAGAGAGAGAGTGAATGGGAGAGTAAGTGAGTGAAAGAGCGAGTGAGTAAGTGTAAGAGAGAGAGAGTGTGTAAGTGAATGATTGAGTGAGGGGGAGGTGGTGGGAGGGGAGGGGAGGGGAGAGGGAGAGAGAGAGAGAGAGAGAGTGAATAAGAAAAAGAGAGAGTAAGTGAGTGAAAGAGCGAGTGAGTAAGTCTAAGAGAGAGAGAGAGAGTGTGTAAGTAAGTGAATGCTTGAGTGAGGAGATGGAGGGAGGGAGGGAGCATGTGAGTGAGATAGTCTGACGGAGCCAGGTCTTACATGTCTATACTTTGAATCTCTAGTAGAGATCTCATTCCTCTTTTTTGAAGCGATCAGTTGTTCCAAATATAGACAGATCGACCTTCTGGAGTCTAGAAGCTCATTCAAACGCGAAAAAAACTCTGCCAAGTGAGTGGGCATAATCACTTCCTCACATTTTGTGCATGCGCATGCCGATATAATCAGATTGGTATAAAATTCATAGAGGACCATCTACAAACTAACCCTCACAATCTCTGAAAATTTCATAAAAATTCGTCTCATGGTTTCGGTGTTTTGCCGGTTACAAAGAATTGGGCCACAGACGGGCGCGGAACCAGATTTGTTCAGATAGCTCTGAAACGCAAAATGCGAGTGGAAATTTTAATTTTGGAGGACAAACATTTTTTCGACTTCCCGCTTGGATTCGGTAGTTCGGAAGCAAAAACTAAAAATCGTGTTTTTCCGATAGACTCAGGGCTGACTCGACTATCAGCTGGGAAATTCGTATTCTTTCATAGGTGGCTAATTCTTGTGATAAATCGTCAATCAGTTTGACTTTGAATGGACGGGTTGTTTTTGGCCGAAGTATCTGTGGCCCCTCCGCACTGTGCTCTCCTCCTCTTCAAATTCTTGAGACCGACGTTGAGCACGGCTACTTTATTTATTTTATTTTTAATTTTTAAGATAACTAGTTTAACCCAAAACAGTTATACAACTTAGCTAAGAAAGTATAATAAATTGTTTAGACGTTCCAGCCCATCATCTATCCTCTACCCGCTTTTGAATTTTTCATTCAGAGGTGTTAAGAAAAAATTAATTGTTTAAAAAATATGACATGACACAAGAGAATATAAAATATATGAAAAAAGAACAAAGATTTGATTGAACAAAAGGACCTGTAATGAATCGCTATGGTATTTTCTTTTTGGACGTCGTCTTTCAAGGGTTGGAGTTCATTATTGGCGGTATCTCTCGCTGTAGGTAGTCCGATGTCTTCAACTAATGGTATGTTGAAGTCATTGTGTAAAATACGTTACATGGAACATCTGTTATTCTTTATTAATTTAATTACCATTAATTATCGGGGACGCGGTAGCCGAGTGGTTCACGATACCCTTCCCCCGAAACGAATAACATATTGTCTGGCATTGGCTAATATGCATAGTACATAAAGCCATTAAAAATTTTTTTTTAAAAATTGGTAATTGTGAAGTGATAGAATAAGTGAGAATGAGAGAAAGAATGAATGAGTGAGAGGGAGAGAGTAAGTGAGTGAGAGAGACAGAGTGAGTGAATGAAAGAAAAAGAAAGTGAGTGAGTCAATCAATAAGTGAGCTAGTGAGTGAGAGAAAGAATGAATATCGTTTTATTTAAAAGTCTCGCAAATTTAGGTCGTGAACGACCTCTCTTACAGTTAAAGAGAAAATACGATAATTATTATTTGATATTACTGCATATTACACACAACTACTACTACTAAAGAGAGAGAGTGTTTGACTAAGAGAAAGAATGAGAGAAAGAGTGAGTGAGTGAGTGTTTGACTAAGAGAAAGAATGAGAGAAAGAGTGAGTGAGTGAGTGAGAGAGAGGGGGGGGAGAGAGTGTTTGACTAAGAGAAAGAATGAGAGAAAGAGTGAGTGAGTGTGTGAGAGAGAGAGTGAGAGGGAGAGAGTGTTTGACTGAGAGAAAGAATGAGAAAAAGAGTGAGTGAGTGAGTGAGAGGGAGAGAGAGTGTTTGACTGAGAGAAAGAATGAGAAAAAGAGTGAGTGAGTGAGTGAATGAGTGAGTGAGAGAGAGAGAGAGAGTGAGAGAGTGTTTGACTAAGAGGAAGAATGAGAGAAAGAGTGAGTAAGTGAGTGAGTGAGTGAGGGTTTGACTAAGAGAAGGAATGAGAGAAAGAGTGAGTGAGTGTGAGAGAGAATGAGAGAGAGTGTTTGACTGAGAGAAAGAGTGAGTGAGTGAGTGAGAGAGAGGGAGAGAGAGTCATTCGCAAGGCCCAGGCCAGCTTATTATACGAGTTTTCGAGGATTTCTTTTGTTCAGTGAATCCCTCACCACCCTTCACGACTAAAAAATGACATATTAGATCAGTCAATATTTTCCTTGTGTTAACCTACTGCTTAAGAGTGAGAGAAAAAGGGGAAGAAGGAACGAAGAAAATGTTAAATAAATTTTAAAAAAAGAAGATTTTTTATGTATTTATGTATTCTAATAGGCTTAACGTTTTGTGTATGCAATAAAATTAAAATATTGTTAAATACATTATATTTGGTAATCTGATTGACCAAATAACATCTTTCAATTAATTAATCTTTATGTAACGTATTGGTTGAAATGAAAAAGCTAGTGTCATGAGCGGGATTCGAACCCATGACCTTCGGCTCAATACGCTGCTGCTCTACCATTTGAGCTAAAGATGGGTTGTTGGTGACTTCGATCCACTCGGACACCAACAACCCATCTCAACCTACATTATACTATTGTGTTGAATTTTTTTTGTACATATGTCTTTTTTTACACCCTCTGTAATCCGAGAAAGCACTGTACATCAGAGGTTTGCCTGAGTGAACCACTTTTGAAGATTTGGAGTTGGATGAGGTACTGTCGTCCAATTCGACACCAGATACATTCACTCAAAATATAGCTATTTTCAACGTTATCCTTCAACATTCTTTAACAGCTGTTTATACTAAATGCATGTCATTAAATCAAGTATAATTAGATAAATCAAAAGATGAGTTTTTTTTACCATTAACGCACCAAGGGTTAACAAAGGATTCCATAGCCTTTCATTTAAAGCCCGTAACAATGCTTAATTGTAGTGAAAGCTATTAAAGAAACTTGATTTAGTAAGCTGTCAACACCATAGCCTAACAAAAATAGAGAAAAGGTATTCACAGACCACATATCAGATAATTAAGTTTTTATCATAATCTCGGGATGAGCATTAGGCTTTTTGTAAAAATATATCTTATCTCTAAACTAATAGCAAATCTTATAATTAATTTATGTATAAGAGTGAAGGTTTTTGTCACCAGTTTTTAATTAAAACTTACTTTTAAGCTAGTCTACAAAAAGAACTACAATTGCGCATTTTCACAAAAGGAGTAGTTCAATACGTTTTTTTATGTGTAGTTATGAACATTATTGAAAAGTTGTGAGTTTCAGGGTAATGAATACTCCTCCGACTACCCACTTGCCGAGTGCTATGATGGCGTGATTATCCTTAACAGAGGCGTATGTCACGACAGCGCACAAAACATACAAGCACACTCCGGTTTATAATATATATTCCTCTTCTCTCACTCTCTCTTTTTATCTATCTCACACTCTCCCTCATTGACACCTTCTCTCACGCTCACACACTCGCTCGCTCAGTCACTCTCATTATTTTATTTTTCTCTCTCACATTCTCCTTCATTCACACTCTCATTCACTCACTTGCTCTCTATTTTCTTGTTCTCTCTGACACTCTCCCTCATTTACATACACACTCTCTCTCTCTCACTCATTCTCTTTCTTTTCTTTCTCTTTCACACTTCCCCATTCACACCCACACACACACACACACACACTCTCTCTCTCTCTCTCTCTTTTTCTTATGTTCTTGTTGAAGATCTTCAATTTGCTGTCAAAAATAAACCCACAATGCCAAAATTATTGTAGTCAGAGAAGCAAAAATAAGATTAAGATGAGATGTAATTTGTAATTATTACAAAAATTAGATTACAAGTTAAAATGAGAAACGAATAAATGGAGCAATCAATTAGTCATGAAATTAAAAATAAATAAATAACAAATATGAACAATGCTATCCCTATACAATTCAACAGTTGCAATTATACTATTATTATTAATGCACAATTGTTTGACATTGTAAGAAAAGAAGAAATGAGAAGTTTAATTTTTAATTTTACTGAGTAAAAGCCATATCTTGGAGAATAAAGATTAAAACTACAAATTGAAATAACAAAATAGACAGACACGACTTTGGCCAATTCAGACTCTGTCTCTAACCCAGATTCTGACTAATATTTCCATTGACCTCTAGTTCTGACTCCATCACAACTGACACTGACACTAACCCAGCCGCAAAAATGTTCATGAAAGGACCATCATAGAAACTATTAGCAGACCTGATAAATCTAGGATGTGTTAGGACTAGAATAATAGTTGGACTGCTGATTGAACACTGCAGACTCCGGAGGCATATGCATAGACTCTTAGTGGCAGAAACAAACTTGTGCATCTGCAGTATGCAATATCTATTGTCAGGAAGAAAAAGGGACAGATTATTTATGTAGGGCTAAGATAATCCTGGTAGAGGAAGCCTTAGCCTTGAAAAAACTTAGAGATTTGGTGATGGATCTGATAAAAGCCTTAAGCTTGATGGGAACACTAGACAACAATGAAGATACACAATAGACCAATAATGATCAGAATGTGCAGATCTTAAAAAGACCAACTCCTCCAATCTCTATTCTAATATAGGGTTAGCGTTAAGGATAGGCTAGGTTATACATACATGAATCAATGTTGTTTGTTGAAGAGTAGTCAACCATGGTTTTTCAAAATTACACCAAGAGTATGTGTATATATAAATATTTTAAGGTGACAGTAAATGACACTGTTTTCAAATTCTTTATATTAATTTCAGACCAAAGGTGATGAATTAAAGCAAGCTCTAAATGCAGCATTAGAAGCTGGATATCGCCATTTTGATACGGCTACTGCTTATGAAAATGAAGAGGAAATCGGTGAAGTTTTGAATGAATGGATGTCCTCTGGGAGAGTAAAACGTGAGGAACTTTTCATTGTAACAAAGGTATCTCAAAATTTTCCAAAACCCATCTTCTTATAAAAATTTGAATTATAAACTTTGCTATAATTTTTGAAAATTATTTTCAGTTGCCACCCTTTGGCATGCGACCAAGCGGAGTGCACAGATTTTTAAATGAGTCATTGCGTAAATTGCAGCTCGACTATTTAGACCTTTACTACATGCACTGCCCTTTTGGATTCCGTGAAGGTGATGAGATGTATCCACATGCTGATGATGGCAGTATTGTATTGGATATGAATACAGATCATGTGGCTATTTGGAAGGTTCGTCGTTGGAAGGAACCAGTTTTTAATGAATTTTCAATATCATATCACTTAAATCGTTTGTACTTTTCTGCCATTTGTAGACTATGGAAGAATATGTTAAAAAAGGAGTTCTCAAAGCAATTGGTGTTTCCAACTTCAATGCTCGCCAGCTTCAAAGAGTGTACGAAAACGCTGAAATAAAGCCGAGCACGCTTCAAGTCGAATTGCATTTGTACAATCAGCAGAAAGAACTGGTCGACCTTTGCCAAGAAAAAGGAATGTCCGTAACAGCTTATAGTCCATTGGGCTCAAAGGGTTCAAACTTTTTGAAAGATAGAAAGTAAGTATGAAGTAAGTTTTGAGTAATAAATAAAGTGGAGTACTTGATATTCCTTCATCACCCTTTATATAATTAACCTAACTGAGGCAATATCCTGTCATCATACTCACACATTCATGCTAACAAATACATTCAGTCTCAACACATGCTAGGGGCATAAAACTATTAGTACTGTATAGAATAAAACAACCCTTTTTCCTCCAAGAATCTAAACAGGGGACCCAAATTTGCTGTGCTCAATACCATTATTATGGTATTCGTACATGCCCTATACATGGAGCCAAGGAATTAAATGGGACACATCACATTTTTCTCTACACGCCGGGCACATACATAGATAAAAATAATCTGTTGTAATTAAAATTAAGACATTTTATTGTTTTCTTTTTTTATAGGTCAGATCTGCCGCCGATGTCAAGCCATCCGGTTGTATTGCAAATAGCTGAAACTCTAGGAAAATCGACATCGCAAGTTTTATTGAGATATATAGTACAAAAAGGGATTACAGTTATACCAAAGAGTACTACACCGAGCCATATTCAGGAAAATATCCAGGTAAGTGCGCAAAAATCATTTACTGATATTCAAATTTATTTTGATTTGAGTAATGTTTTCCCCCCAGATATATGACATGGAACTCACAGATGACATGATGTCCCAGTTAGCAGAATTAGATCAGGGAGAAGCAGGAAGGCTGCTCCGCTTTGACTTTTTCAAAGGGTATTGTCCTTAAATTTTATTTTATAATAATTTTTTTCTCTTATCCGAATGATTCCAATGCTTAAAAAAAACCTTCCATCATCCTACCACCCAATTAATATGTTGCTTATAATGAGCAAAATTCTAGAAATTCTCTCCATCCTTCATTCCTACATCCTTATCTCCACCAGTTTGAGTTCAGATACTCTCATTCCACTGTTGAGCAGTGTCATGGCATTGTAGACATCATCGCTAATACTCTTGACAAAAGCAGTGCTCCAGTGTTCTTCTAGATGTGAAGCAAGCCTTCGGTTGGTACTCATGGCTGCTATGGAAGCCTAAGGGAGTACTGATCCTAAAATCTTACCATAATTGACAGATTCAAGTCATCAGGGGCCCCTCTCTATCCGCCGGCCCAGATGCAGTGGTCTCAAGGATTCCATCCTCTACACAGTATACATCATAGATATTCTTACCTTTACTGAAACGATCCTCATCACCTATGCAGATGATACTACCATTTGTACATACAGATCCTGTCATCTCAACAGAACCATGCCACATCCCTTGAGAAGTGGTTCAAGCAGTGGAAGATGCAATTAACATACAAAAATGAGATCATGTCACTTTCACCCTACAAAGAATAACCACGGCTCTCTCTACTACAATCCTTTCCCACCAGCTGATGTGGTCCACTATCTTGGGCTATCCACTAGCAAACAACTTTTGTGTACTAACACACACAACTCAAAAGACAAGAGCTAAACAGACTACAAAACAAATGAATCATTTTGATGACCCTACTATTTGGGCAGACGGCATCGAATTTTGGGGTTCAACAAAGCATTCTAACCTACAACGTATCTTATCCCTACAATCCAAAATCCTTATTACAATTCTTGTTTGGGATGATAAGCTCTCAGGTAAACGTTTTAAACGGGTTTACATCCTAGCATTGAACTTTAATATTTTTTATCCTAGATATGATAAGTGATAACTTTTTTTTTCAGTGTGAAAACCCACCCAGAGTATCCGTTTCCTACAAACGAGTGATTTTAAAAGAAAAGCCTCTTGATGCTTTGAATGTTTACACGATAATTTTATCTGGATATAACTCATATATTAAAGGATTTTTTTTTCTTATTGTAAAAGCACACATTTTTAATTTTGTGAATCATAAAATAAAAAAATGCAAAAAACACATTTGTCACTTTTCTGATTTATTTGTCCTACTTTTTATGTAATGATGTTGAATAGACCATTTTACAATGGATAAAAGAAGATAAGAGGTGTAAATAAAAATTAATCAAGAAAGGAAAAAGTCATACTTACCAGATGGCACATAGGTCACACCAGACACCTAACAGACTGCAAAGAAAGAAATACAATATTCTGAATGAGCTATATGTCGCCTTGGGGCACAGCAGCAGGTGCAGATCGCTGATCAAATATCTCAGGGCGATAAATATTTTTAATTGTATACAGGATCTTTGTACTTTATGTATATACGCCTTATTTATTGAAATGAATGTGATTATTAGCATGAATGAAAGGCCTTATCTCCAATTACTCCGAGGAATATTGAGTACTCTGGTAGAGTGAATGAATATGTGAATGTAATTTATTAACATAATTGAAAGGGTTTATCCCTAATTAAATATCCCTGAATTGCTTTACATTATTTTTTTGGCTAGATCATTTTAGTGTAATTTTGCATTATCAGGGAGTGGCATGGGTGGAAATAAGTTATGAATGGCCAAGATGAGTCGGTTAAGCTAGGAATGGTACAAGTTTGAGAAAGGAAGGGTAAGGCTAGGAATGGTTAAGTTAAGGATGAATTGGGTTAGGTTAGGAATGGTCAAGTTAGGGGTGAGTTGTGTTAGGTCAGGAATGATTAAATTAGGGACGAGTTAGGTTATGTTAAGAATGGTTAAATTAGGGACAAGTTGTGCTAGGTTCGGTAAGAATGGTTATGTTAGGAGTGAGCTGAGTTAGAAATGGTTAAGTTAGGGGCGAGTTGTGTTAGGTCAGGAATGATTAAATTAGGGACGAGTTAGGTTATGTTAAGAATGGTTAAATTAGGGACAAGTTGTGTTAGGTTCGGTAAGAATGGTTATGTTAGGAGTGAGCTGAGTTAGAAATGGTTAAGTTAGGGGCGAGTTGTATTAGGTCAGGAATGATTAAATTAGGGACGAGTTAGGTTATGTTAAGAATGGTTAAATTAGGGACAAGTTGTGTTAGGTTAGGTAAGAATGGTTATGTTAGGAGTGAGCTGAGTTAGGAATGGTTAAGTTAGGGGTGAGTTGTGTTATGTCAGGAATGATTAAATTAGGGGCGAGTTAGGTTATGTTAAGAATGGTTAAAATAGAGACAAGTTGTGTTAGGTTAGGTATGAATGGTTATGCTAGGAGTGAGCTGAGTTAGGAATGGTTAAGTTAGCAAAGAGTAGGGTTAGGCGAAAACTGGTTAGGGATAGGCTACATTCCATAATTCTATGTTTGCCTAAAGGAGAGAAAAGCTTGGAATGCAAGCTTTTTTAAGATAATCCACGAGTAATCTAAATCATTTCTCCATCCACAACAAGGAAAGGAAGGTTTGTTAAAAGAACAAATTATTACAAATTCTACTCAATGTAAGAAAACGTGACCATTTGATTATTCAAGTTATATATTTTAAATAAGTACAAAATTAAACATTATTTTAAAACATTTTATGTTTAACAGAAAAATCCTCTGTTTAATTTGAGTTTATAATCTAAGCATTCAATGACATTATAAATTAAAAAAAAACTGCAAACTACGCAAACCAACTAATAAAAGATGAGGAACAAACAGAAAAAAATACTGATATATATAAGCATTTTATAATAGAGTTTTTGTTTGTTACAAAAGATAAAAATCACAAAGTCTTATGTCATGTTTATAAGCAAAACCATCAATTTACCAACATCACAGGGTAATTGAAATAATTAAAACATAAATTAGATATGATTAGAAACAAGAAAGATTAAAAAAATCAATATAAATTTAAAAACCATGTTTTCTGTATGTTTTGATCTTTAAAACATAAAATATGTTTAAATATTGGACAGTCTTAACACCATAAAGTGCCTTTTACAAATTTTGAGTCACTTCTACCAATCCAGTTGTTTACTTTTTTTGGTAATACATTTTCAAAATATATTTGAATACTCATGTTTTATTATATCACAGTCAAATTATTTTGAAAGGGTTATAAACATTTTTTTAAACAAAATATTTTTTTTAAACTGAAATGCCCACAATGTCTAAAGGGTTATTGTGCTAGATTACGTTTCCTAGTATATTACAAAGTGTATAAAAAATTACGACGCTTTCTAGAGTAATTGGTCCTCCTCTAAATTTTATATAGAAAAAAAAAGTTTATTGCACATTTATACATTCGACGACACTGAATTTAGAAGTGTCTGAAGTGAATGTTTTTGACCATGGAAATAGTTTGACACCAAGAATATATATTTATCATACTGACATGACAATTTCTGTACAATATTTATCATTTAAAGACATTAATTATTTGTGTCATGTTACATGTATAATTTATAGAGTACAACGGACAACTTTGGAAGACATAGTTTAGTTTTAAAAAAAATACACATGCTTTAAAAAATCTATATTAACCACTAATTATTATTCAACAATAAATTAAGGTACTATACAAAACTTGTTCAATATTCAATGAATCACAGAAGGTTATGTCATTTTTATAACTTACACAAATATATTCCAAGCAGTGATTTTTCCCAATTTGGTTTATAATTATTTTATAAACAGATATAAATTTAAAAACTAAAAAATGTTACATTTGGTATTAAAACAATAAAATTTACAGTGTGCAGCAATGCCTCATATCCAACATTTTACGAAGGATACGTTTTGTTTCTATTTAAAAAGAGACACACAGCACACAACAACGTTTTCTCAGTCACACACAGCCTAAAGATAGGATAAAAGCACTTAGTTTGATTAACTAAACGATAAGAGATTTAAAATTGGATCATAACAGATACAGTATATTCTTCGATATGTTTCATGTGATTCATTAAAGCATTTATTATCCGCTTAAAGAATATTTTCTAACAAGGCACTGAATGAGCTGGTCAGTTTTCCTATTTGACATGAGACAAGTTTATACTTTCAAAAGGGGGGCAAGAATTTTGACTATCGAACAAATGACAATCAGGAGAGTCAGCATTACTCCTTTCTTAAAGAGTGGTACTGAGAGCGCGATATTGCACCCTACTCTTTTCATGTTTATTCAAGTTCAAAGATTCAGTGTGCTGTTTTTTTTTTACAAGTTTTTATTTTTATCACTAGCAATAGTCGGAAATTTAGAAGGTTTACCATTTTAAGCAACACACTGGTTCTTTGAACTTCAGTCTAAAAGCGTACTAGAGCGTGATGTCACACTCTCAGTACCTCACTGGTTCAAGAGCGGATATCACGCTCACCGTCATGAAACGGTTAAGTGGCAAATAGTGTATATTCAATGTTCAACAACACAATTCGTTATAATAAATTTGCTTTTATAAAACGAAGTAGTTCATTACTGAATTCACAAAAATTCACACAAACAACACCTGTAATAGAATGAACTTTTTGACAGAACAGTAAATAAATATCTGTTAAACTTCACTACCAAGTGAAAATAATTACCAGTCTTAGAATAAATTAATTTTATTAGTAAGGAACATATTCATAATGTGTTGTACCAGGCTTTTTTAAAATTTGTTTTAATAATATATATTTAATTATATATAAGATTTATGATAATGTTTGTATATATTTCAGGTTTATATATATTGAGGTTAGGAATGGTTAAGTTAGGGAGGGATTGGGTTAGGGATGTTTGATAGGTTAATATGTTGTATCAGACTTTTTTTAAATGTTTCAATAATATTTTTATACCAATTAATTGGAATAATTAATACTGTTATCAATAATCTAACATTGAAATAGTTAAGATTTCAATAATAATTAGCTTTTAAATAGATTTATTTTATTTTATTGGGGGTGATATTTGGTATCAATAAAGTTAGGGACGGGTTGGATTAGGTTAGGAATGGTTCCATTGGGACGGGTTAGGTTAGGTGGGGGAGGGATATATCAACTCTTCATTCAATAAAGCCGGCATAAGAGTAGAAATAGCAAAGCAAACTATCATTGAATTCCTTTCTAATATGATGAAAGATCCAAAGTAAATAGCAAAAAAATATAAGAACTGTATTTGGCAGTTAATATACCTCATTTTAGTCAAAATTTGCATACAAATACATTATGTATTTAGTTAAAGCTACTATAAAAACAAAAACTTTTTTTTAAAATAACATGGAAATTTTTTAGACTAATTTGTCTTTTTTATTTTTTGGTTTTAGTTAAAAAAATCTTTTTTTTTTTGTAAAGTAAATTCATTACTTATTGAAACATTTATAAGGGCGTTTTGAGGATTTACACACATCATCAGATCTTTTTAAAACCTAGACGTTCTTCCATTTTGGCCATGTGGCTTTTAAACATCTTTTAAAAGAAACTATATAATGAAAAATTTAATAATTTTTAAAAAGAGCTGATGAAGGATTTAAATTACAAAAATGTCCAAATAGATGTTTAAATAAGTAATGAATTTACTTTTTTTAAACCACAAGGCATTGTTTTAAAGAAAAATTGTATAATTAGAATTTGAATCAGGTTAATAAATTAAAATAAACATGTAAAATTGATCAAATGAACAAGAATACATATTTACCGGAACATGTATTTTTCAAACCTACAATAATAACAATCAGTTATCATAACATGTATACTATGCATCTTATTTTTTCCTTCTTTTAAATATATATGTATATTTTTTAAAAAAATACATTTTTTATGCATTTCAGGTACATGTCAATCAAATTGCCCTTTAATTTCTATTAAAAATGTGTTAAAGAAAAAAAAAAAGTTGTTTTAGAAAATATCCCTAATATTTCAAAAGATTTACACACCACTGTCAGCAGTGTGATCATACTGGTTATCCGTTACAAAGGATTTTTTTTCCATTGAAGATGTTAAATAGAAGCATGCCTAACTAACAACGATAGGCAAACCAAAACCAAACATTATGATCATACTGCTGTCAATTGTTTTTCTACTCATGGACCTTTAAACAATAAAAAATAAATATTGTCAACATTATAAATTTGGAAAGGGCACATTTGCTTTGAAGGATTACGTATGTAATGTATTTTCAAACATCTGCATGAATTATAGATTTGAATTTTATATCTAACAGCCTTTTCATGGCTTTGTCCTATCTGATAAATTCCTAGTACCACATTGTTAGGAACAATTATTGACTTAAAACAGGCGAAATATATCCAAATGTGTTATATTCAGATTACCTTACTTCTACCGTATTTGACTTTATACCAGTAGTGAATGTAGTTTCCAACTTTACGAATAAATTCAGACAATACTTGCATTTCCCACAGATGGGAATTATAATTGATCAAAGTAGTGTTTTAATGTAATTTAAAACAAAAAGTAGTGAACAATCTTTAAATTGGAATCATTTAAATGAATATAAATTTGAATAAACATTACAGCAATACGTAGAAATATTTGAAGACGAGTTATCTCTGGAAAGGTGTCGGTATCTTACTGATCATGGGGATACGTGAAGATCTTCTCTTTGGCACAGGTAAACGTGAACCCTCTGCTTTTGCAGACTGCAGAAATTACCATAATCAATTAATAATTAGTATAATTAATAAAAAATATCTCAAAATTTATGAGTTTAAATTTAAACCATGTTAACTAATTGATCTTAGCTTTGGAGCAACGTTTAAATTATTATACAATTAACAGGATAGAAAGAAAGATACTCACGGCCAATGAACTTGATGGTCCAGGTAGGCTTTCAGTAGACATTCCTAAAAAAATAAATAAATAGATAAAATAAATAAAAAATAAAATAAATAAATTTGCATAAAAATACAAATAAATGTGAAAGCGATTGAACATTGAAAATATCAAGCAAATGCAATTTTCAAATTGAGAGTTATTAATCTAATGAACCTTGCACTTATTTTAACAATTTTAAATAAACAAATAAATAAATAAAGTTTTTATTGGTTTTATTTTTATTTTTTAATGTTGAAGAATCTATGTAAATGATAGTCTTATTTTACAGGTTTAGGTTTGTATTAACTAGATATTTTTATATTATTTTTTCTACATCTGTTTGATTTAATAACTTAAAACCAGACAAACATAGTCCTTTCCCATGTTTCTCCATGACTCCTTATTGACACGCTGATGTCGCTATGAGGACCCTGTGAATTCTTTGGTCTCCCTCTTGTCTTGGATGGCTCTGGATCGTGGACATGGCTTGTCTCCATTTCAATGATTTCATGTTCTTTTTTCACATAATTTAGTTTGGTTCCCTTTCCCTGAGTCTTTCCGTTTTATGTTCCATGGCCCTGTGGGTTGATATCTTTTTTCTAAAGTTCTTTTTGTGTGTCTAAGATTTTTCCTTTTTTTCTGGAGCAAAATTTGTCATTATATTTCTATTATTTTAGGATTCAGTATTTGGTTCAGGATATTCTTCTGTGAGCTTCCTTTTTTGTTTCTTCCTGAAAAGTTGGTCATTTTTGTCCAAGGTTTCATCAACCCATTTTCCTCTTTTTTTGCTGATGTTGTTTCCCTTTTTTTTCCAATAATTTGGCTAGGAAAATGGTACACATTGTAAAAATCCTTAGAAGGAAGGCAAAACTTCAAATTTATTGGCACTCGAGTAAAAAAACAATACAACAAACATAAAAACTAATATTTCTAAAGTAAAAATTAAGTTAAATTTACTACAAAATTATTAAATTATTTTTAATTTTGGATCAAAAATCGTACAATAGAGTGAGTAGAGATCTGTCAATACTGGGATTTTGATTGGAAAATGGCTTGTCCTCCAATTTTTAAGGTCATCCATGTAACAAACCATTTCTCAAGAGAGTGTGAATAAAATTTCAGGGACGACGGAGGGAATCACACCTACTGATTATATGAGTTTACCTACAGGTTCTATGAGCCAAGAGTCTATCCTGGTTAATTTAAAAATTCTGTCAATTTTTGTTCCTGCAGATCTTGTCCCATGTCTCCAAGTGTTAGGGGTAGCTAGTAAATCTACATTTCCCTGCAGATGGCAATTCTTGTGTTGATTGGTCCAAAAATTGGATTTTGAAGTCTGGCAGTCGTCTCCTAGTGTGACTTGCTAGAAAGCTTCTATTGTTGTGTTTGGTTGATATTTTATGATACATTCAACTAATTTCATCCTAATTGTAAACGGTTACAGTGAAAAGTTTCTAAAGTCATTATAACCCATTAAACTGTGTACGAATGGTTCCTTCCTTTATCACACAACTTGATAACATGATAGAAAAAATTGCTTTTAACCAAATACAAATTAATTTTAAATGGGTTTTGTGTTTTCATCAATAAATTTGAAGTACAGTACACAAAGAGATGTCTTAAGTTACATAAACAATACAATTTGTGACAAAAACTTAGAGTGAAGAACACAAAATGTTTCTTGTAATTATTTACTATTAGTTTAGATACAAATTTTCGGGATCATTTTCACTATATTAGCACTTTTAGTATTTATCAAACAGTTATTTGAATTTTTAAGAGTTTTGACGATTTTCCTTTTCTTTATCAATGAATATTCAAATATATCCACCTTTTTAAGAATACCTGTGAAGTAAATTCCTGTCATACATTAGGGCTTTAAATTTGGCTATCTTAAACTACATGGATCCGTTTATAATGGCTCAAAACAAATTTTTCCATCTTACGATGATTTCATTTGAAACTAGTTCTACAAAAATGCTATCCATTATCAAAGGGAATATATAACATTTTTACTGTCTTGTATCCAAGCTTATTCAACATTAATTTACTATAATGTTCTGTATCAATGCAGTGTTTTCTCTCATTAATCCGAACTTCAGTATTCCAAACATTATGGTTCCCAAACTGGAGAAAAATTGAGAATGAGTTTAAAGGAAATAAATGAAACATTATTTCGGGAGAGAGATGGAGTGAATGACAGAAGGAAAAGAGAGAGAGAGAGAGTGAGAGAGAGAGAGAGAGAAAGTGAGTGATTGAGAAAAAGTAAATGCGTGAGAAAGTGAGAGGGAGGGAGGGTGAAAAAGAGAGGGGGAAAGGGAACGAGAGAGAGAGGGAGGGAGACAGAGGGGGAAAGAGAGAGAGAGAGATGTAGGGAGACAGAGAGGGGGGAAAGAGAAAGGGAGGGAGACAGAGAGGGGGAAAGAGAAAGGGAGGGAGACAGAGGAGGGAAAGAGAGAGAAAGAGTAATTGAGAAAAAGTAAATGCGTGAGAAAGAGAGAGAGAGAGAGGGAGGGGTGAGAAAGAGAGGGGGAAAGAGAAAGGGAGGGAGACAGAGGGGGAAGAGAGAGATAAAGAGAGGGGAAATAGAGAGAGAAGGATACAGAGAGGGGGAAAAAGAGAGTGAAAGAAAGAGAGTGAGTGAGGGAGTCATATTCAAGAGTTTCTTTTATTCAGTGAATCCTCCTAATCTCTTCATTACTAAAAAATGAAATGTTATTGTTGTAGTGTATTGCTTAACAATGAGAAAGGAAGAACCAACGAAGAAAAGGTTAAACAAAATAAAAAAAAATTTTTTTTAAAAAGTGACAACATATATTGTATGTATTTTAATAGGTTTAATGTTTTGTATATGCAATAAAAAAAAATTGTTGTGTTGAAAAGTTTTTTAACGTGTTTTTTTTTAAACGTTTGTTAACCCATGTTTGTAGTTTTTGAACACCCTATATAACTCCCCTCCCCCCTACAGGGATTAGTTTGGACTACTGAGATAGCACTGTAGTTAGTTCAAAGCCAATAAATATATCCATTTTTTTTAATGTGCTGTCTACTCAATATTCAACTAATGTTGACAATATTTTCCCCAGTTATCATGTAAAAAATAATTAACTGAAATATATTTATATATGTATGCTTAAGCAAACTAATTAAAATTTGTCTGTTTTTAATAACTATTTTTCAAATTCCTCCACCAAAAAATTAACACTCAATGAACTGAAGTATTTACAGAATATTGTATCAATAAAATAGCTTACCTATATTTGGATTATTATTGTTATTCAGATTAGTTGTAGAAGCATAATATAGTGGTTTTCTTAATATTTTCATTGGCTTCATTAAATTTTCTTCAGAAACAACTTTGCGCATAGAATTTGCTGTTTCAAGAACTAAAAAAATAAAATAATAAAAGAAATAAGGAAAAACAATAACTGCTGACGGGAGTATGTCGTCTGTGAACTTTTGAGGTTTAAACGGTTAAAATGCACACGCCCATTATGAAAACAAGCCTCAACTACTCTGAAAAAACTCAAAAATGAATTGATGAGGAAGAGAAGGCATAATAAAGCAGTCGAACGGTAGTCACAGTATATATTTACAAACACAGGCATCCACAATTGGAAAAAGAAAATATTGAAGGTAGGAGAGACAGTGTTCAAGTTTATTTGATAAATAAAGGCAATCAAGTGAAAATCATCTCATCTAATAAGTGTATAGATCATGCATAATGCAAATTTCAGACATTAAGAATGTAAAGCCCAAAACCCTCAGAAAAATTTTTACAATATTTAAACATTAAGAAATTTTCATTTAAATTATAGGTTGCACCTTTAGTCACTTAGGTTGTACTTAGTCAAACATCAAGTTTATATTTGTATTTGATTAAATGTGTAAAGTAGAAAAAGATTTCTGATAGTTACTACCTTGAACCAGAAGAACAGTTGAAAACATAAGCAAAAAATAGACAATTACAAACCCAAACAATGCAACCGACAAGTTAAAAATCGTTTGTCTTGTGAATTCAAAAGGAAATTATTTTATTTAACATCTCCAAATGGCGAACAAGTCAAGTAGTGCGCTGCTTTTCCAAGTTAGGCCAATTTTTAAATAGAACAATAATTACAAACATATCTGTGAAATATCCAAATAAGTAATAAATCCTTATATACTTGATATAAGGTCAGCCCGGATCAGGAGGGTATCGTGATAGTACGCAACATCAAAAAACTTTATTTATTAAGTTTCGTTTTCCGCTTGACCAAATAAATTCTTTTCAATTAATTAAGTTTTTGGTTGAGATAAAAAAATAATATAGGCAATAAATAATATTAACGTCCACACTAACATTTGTAAATTGAATATTCCTGAAAAGAGAAATCAACAAGANTATATATTAAAATGGATATGTTTTTGGGCTGGATACACTATTTTTGTGTAACCATTTTTGTGTTACAAGCATTAGGTTAGGTTAGGATTAGGTTAAATATCCATGACTCAATGTTTTTCTATGAAGCGGAGAAAATATGTGAATGAGAGCATGTTTTCGTTATACATTTTTCATCATTATATTTCTGCATTTTCCCAAGTTACAAATCTCGGTTCAAAAATGTGTGTGATGTTCTTAATATATTAAGTATCTTATATGTGTATGAATCAAATTCACTATTTGAAATAAATCATACACCCATTAAAAGTATACCCTGTAAATGTGCAAATTAACACTCGCACCACTGTCGACAAAAAAATAACGTGGGCAGCCATGACGAGTCTTTTTAGATTGCTTTAACAGAAAACTACAGTAATAAGGTGATTTTTGTTTTATAACGTTTATTTATTTAGTATGCATATGGGAGACGTAAACACAAATTTTCATGTGTATACTAAAATGTTATTTACATTATATAATTTTACATTTTATAAAAAATTGCAGGGATTGTTTAACCCCACTCAGAATGTTCGAATACTCTTGGGTGAGTGTGACGCCTGTAATGTAAAAGTTAGTTATGAGCGAGAATGGAATGGGTTTAATCCTGCCATGAGGAATCTCGAGTACACCGTGTGAGTGAATGTGACCAGACTTTTGGGAATGTATATATATATATATTTTGAGGATATCAACAGTAATACATATTAAAGCAGAGATTCAGTAACCAGATCAAGATGCTCAAATGGCCGCAGTTTAAAACAAAATGCAGGGCTTCAGTGCAAAAAATAAAATTTTACATGGTTATCCACTAGTGAAAGATAACCTTGATTAAAATAAAACTAATAAATAAAAAATAATAAAAAAAAACCGGGCCTTGAAAGATCAACAACGGTGGTGCAAGTGTTACAAGTTTACCATGTCAATATGTGGATTAATGCTTAATTGATTTCACAGAAATACTTGCATAATTATATACATTTTGTATAACCTTCATTGGAAATTGATGAGTATTGCAATCCAACATGCAAGTAATAAAACAAAATTAAGAAATTTTAATAAACTTACCATAAATGTTACGTGGCATGTGCAAGCATTTTTTTCTTGGAGGTTGAATTTTGCTTCTAGTTTTTATATCATTGATTTTAGGAGTTGACATCAATCTAGGATGAAATTCTGGAGATGGAGTCGTTTCTTTGGAATTTGTGACAAAAGTTCTATTCAAAATATTGTCTTCATCATTGTTGCATTCATTTGTCACATGGCCTGGGCTTTCTCCAGTCTTTTTTATTTCTGTATCGATTATTTTATTGTTTTCAACCGCAATAGATTTTTCATCAAGCCTACCGTTCTTGTCAAATGTTTTGTTTATGCATTTTATCGAACGTACATCGGATGAGAAACTTTCATTCACGGCTTTTTCATTCTGTAGAAATGTCTCATTCATAGAATCCGCCTTGTTAACTTCCTCAGTACAAACTTTAGGAGAAATTGTTGGTGAAGTAGAATTGATATCTTGTTTTATAATTTCCCATGTTTTATTGACTTCAGAGCTCTGTGCGTTGTCTAAATCCTCCTGGGGGGAAGAGGCAATGAGCCAAAAATATACCAAAACAACTAATACAATATTATGCAAACAAGTCAACTTACAGGTAATTTTGTGGAATTCAGTTGAAAAGTCAATTCCTTACCTTCTCCATCTAAAGGTGAGTCCAAATCCGGAGAGTTAATGTCGGTGTTATTAAGCTGTAACGCAATTAATAATTTGATAGTACTACATATTTTTTTAAAAAGTATTACAGATACAAACCTAGAAGACATAACTTATAAAATTGTACTTACATAGGCGACTGAATATTTTTGTGCCAATTCATCGACGATATTTTTTCGTCCGGGTTGGTTTTGTTTGGCTTGCGGTTTTTTGGGCCGAGTAAAAGTCTTTGTATTAATTTTTCTATCCGCAGCCGATTCGGCATTAGTGTTGATAATGTCATCTGATTCGATCAGTTTGTTCATCGATGAAAGAGGCGACGAGCTAAGAAGTGATGTATTGCTCTTGTTTGGTATTTCCATTTCGTCTAATAATGATCTGTCGCACTTTTCGATTAGACTGTCGTACAATGGGCCGAGTCTTTTAATATTCGATCCGCTCGTAGACAACGGTGTTGTTTTATTTGGGTTTGATAAATTCTGGAAGTAAAGCGTAGGCTCAATTTGAGCAGTGTTGATAAATATGGGCGAATCAGCGTTTAGGTTCATAACACCTCGGTTTTCCTTGAACATGAGGTTCCTTGACTGTTAAAAAAAAAAAAAAAAAAAAAAAAGACAAAAAGAAAATACTTTATTCTGGAGGGAGGGTTCCCTAAGAATAACAATAAGATAAACAGAAATTTTTACAAATATGACAACAGAATTAGTGTAGGGTTTGACATATAGTGAAATAAATTGAAATCAATCACATATTACAAAATATAAATAATAGTAGCAATAATAAGAATTCAAAGACAAAAATAATAGCAATAAAAGAATTCCCTGTTTTGTGTGAACATAATCACATAATGTGAAGTTGAGAAAAGGAATGGAAAAATAGTAATTCAGATATCGTGAGATGCGGTCGGGTGTGATGTAGGTTTCAGAAAAACATTTTCTTTATCGTGCCAACGTTTCGATCTTTTATTGAGATCATCTTCAGGGCCTGGGATTTACAAACAATGTTTACATTTAACAAATACATTTAGGATGTGGATAAGTGAATTTATACAATGCAAAATATATTTTATATTCAAACAAAGTATTTCTACTCACTCCTACATGAAACCTACATCACACCCGACCGCATCTCACGATATCTGAATTACTATCGATTAATGGTCACTAATCTCTACACATTTCTACACGAGAATGGAAAAATCTTTCTTCTGTTGAAAAAGGATTTAATTGTTGGACTATGTTGTCTCTGTTTGGAGGGAGATGAGGTGCTGGTACAAGAGGGATTTAAAAGAGGTAAGAGCGGCAGCGTTGCGGATTGGCAAAGGAAGAGAATTCCAGAGATTTGTGGGTGAGGTGACTGGACCCAATGGACAATAGCTTTGGACTTTTTAGGATTTAATTCTAGGTTGTTTTTATGCACCCATTCGTTTATGGAATTCTAGAATTGTGTGTGAATATAGGAATTATAACAATTATTTTAATTTTTACCTTTAAGGGGATGCTTTTCATTTACCTTGGATCGTTTCCATCTTAATTCTAAATCCTTTTTCATGATCCACACTCTTTCACCATTTTATTTCCTCATTTATTGTAATTAAAATGTATTAACTTGAAAGCCATCTTCACTTTGTATTTACATTTTTAAAATAAATTTGTGATGCATGTACACATGAGAGATAATAGACAAATTACCATTTTTTGTTTGTTTTACTAACAAGTTGAAGAAATTTACTGCAAGTATGAAGCTATATCTAATAGTTTACTATTTTAGACATCACTGAATTTTACTGAATGTTTTGACTTCTATTTTGATAGTTGAATAGAGTAGGTCAAGTTGGGTACATATTTTTACATTAATTGTCAATGGTGAGTATAAAGTATTAAAAAACAGTAAACAAAAATAAAACACGAAATGGTGGAATTAATGTTAATATCGAGATTAGCTTACTCTGATCGCTCTTTCCTTTAGATAAGACGCATCGTCAGGCTTTGCTAAATGTCTCTGCTTAGGATGTTGCCTCATTATTGCTTTGGATGCACCTTCACCTAATTTTGTTAAGATAGAGTGTTAGTTTTAGAGTTAGTTTGTACAATTATATAATATTATGTATTGGTAATTAAATCAATAAATTTAAACAAAAGGTATACAGTAGACTTTCGTTATCCGCAGAGGGTATGTACCAAGCATCACCACAGAAAATAGGTATCGGCCTGGAGGGTAATGAATGTATGGATGAGGTGGCCCCTGTATGTCCCACCCTCCTCACCCGACCATGACCATTGTTTTCAGGACCTCTGATGCTAAGCAACTGGCAAAGAAGATGATTAAAGAAAGGGGTCGTCCAAGAGGCTCTTGCATATGATGACCCCCGAGAACCTGAGCTGGAAACAAGAAATTGCCCTTACCCGACTAAAAATAGGTCATGTGCTTGACACATGAGCACCTGTTCCTGGGCCAAAGCTTGTGCAGGAGCCCCTTAGATTGCTCAGAGTGTGCCATATAATGGAAGCTTCTCATGCCTTGGTTCCTTAAAGAGAGCATGTAGTCATGCCACCAAATTTAAGAATGGTTCTCATGTAATAGTCGCGAGTTTTTGGGTCCTTGTTCTGCTTTTTGGAGGACATGGTTTTTTTTTTTTTTTACTGAATATAGAACAGTTTTTGTGTTTTGTGGTTATGTGTTTTGTCTGAGTGCTTGTATTTGTTAATGTGAGGGGCTGATGGTGAAATATAGCATTACAATCGCCGCTCCAGCAATGTGCATGCTTAGGGTCAATGTGAAATATTTATGAAGTACCCCATCAACCCCAATTTGGATTAGATTATTAATATTGTGTGTAGGTCAATAGAAAAATATCGAATACTCCACTGACTAATCAGAATGAATGCAATGTGCATAGGTGTGAATGTATTTATTTGTGTAACTGTAATACAGAAGTTAGCTAATTTTAGGCTAGATTATAGTTTGCACGTGTTGGGGGCTGAAATGACCTACGTGTTCAAAGCCCCTGTTGGAACCTAACACCGTTGGCTGGGAAGCAAAATCTTGGGCATCTGGCTTATGGGGATACTACCGAACCAGCCACATACCAGGGTGGTTAGGGATGGATAAGCATATGCTTTTCGTGAATGCTATGTATGAACTTATGTACACATATTTCAGGTGTTTTTCAATAAGAAAAATACAATGTATGGTAACATACAAAAAATTTGTTCCACTCTCTTTTACAACTCATCTAGGGAGGCAACACGGATGAGTGAAAGCGCAGATAACGGGTCTACTGTATATATACACACAAGTGAATTTTTATTATATTTGGGATTAGAAATAATTCACCACCTTGTGAACATTCCACCAAGGGAATTAGAATAGATATTCAATTTTCAAATTAAGCATAAAACAAAACGGCTGATGAACATTTTCGCTTCCTTTTGTGATTGATATTTTACATGAAATAATGAAATAATAATAAAATAATGAACCACACTCCATCAATGTATTAAAAAAAAAAAAAAATCATTTTTATGATTAAAGAACATTTTTTGCCAGGCAAATTAAATAACCTAAGGTTATATTATTTACATAATTTTAGTTTGGTTTGATTACTTTAATTCGTGACTTAATAAAAAATTATACATACCTTGCTCGTTCGGCGATCGGAATTTACAATTTAAATTTGTAAGGTCAAGAAACTCTGTTATGTCATATAACTTTTCAACTTCACCATCAACGCAAATCAACCTAAAACAAAATTCGCAATGGGAGAAAATTAATTTTAGCTTAAAGAACTAATAATACATCTTATTTTGTATTACACTCATTGACGTACAACTCACTTGTTTAAATATGTAAATTAAATGTTCAAGTCAGCAAGAATAGGCAAACCAGTAAGATACAAAATTATTTTATTTTTTAATGAAGCTATTTCATCTATGAAGTTGGCAAACCCTTGGGGTGCCAATGTTTAAAAAAAAGAAGCTGAAAAACCTACGTCCATCAGTTTGCCGCCATTATTTGGTAAAATCCTTGAAAAATTCCAGAAACATTAGATACTTTCAAGTACAAATTAGAACATCCTTGTTCTTTATCCACTAGGCTGAAGTGTGTGTTCCACAAGACAGAGTTCTTGGTCTGATTATCTATTTCAGACATTTGGCTGACGCTATGCCTTGGAATTACACCCTTCATTGAAGTGGTATACATTGAGCAACCCTTCTCTGCACGCCAGACACCCTTTGGCCCAAAAGTGTCTGTCGTCAAGATGAATCTTGCATGGGCTATCCTCTTCTACGAGTAAAGTCCTCCAAGGGCCCCCTCCCTCTTGGCAGTGCTCTTGAGGGCTTCTCTGCCAATCTAACACACCGCCACCACTACCTTGTCTGCTTTTTCATTAACTCCAGATCTATGTGATGGGTAGCAAGTCAATAACCACCGTTTTATGTACCACTTCACGGTATCCCTCCAACGAGAGCAACAACAAGAGGTTCAACAAAGGTGTCTTAGAATAAATGAATATTTTAATCATAACTATTTTTCCCTTTATTGAGATCCAACTGACCATTTTACGACTCGCAATATTTGATTTAATCACACAAATGCAGAGGGAAAAATAATTAATTCGCCAATTTTTCCTATATGCTGAGTTTTGAATTTGATTCAATTGAATCATAGCTATTAGTTCATTGCCTTCCAGTTCAATGTGCCCAGGTGCCCAGACAACCCTTTTTCTGAGATGAACCAAATCAGTGTATCTTTCGAACAAAAGCATGACGAAAGGATTTACCAAGAATTTGTCCGTTGCCTTCCTACCGCACACACAAGGTAGGATGGATTCGCTCCAGATTGCTCGAGTCCAAGGGTGCGCCAGTTTGCATAAAGCATGCCGGTGTACACACTGCATTGAGGGTAGGGTCCACGAATTGGACACTCCTTTGCCGTATATAGCACAAGTAGCACCTTCTTTGTCCCATCTGTGAAAATGAGGCGAAAATTGGGATACTCCGACCAGCCACAACACCTTTTGTACCTCATTCATCTATTGTGATACACTATTTTTTATAACTCACTGGCCAGCTTCAGTATGTTAATCAACCTCCCTGGCCTTGTCAGCAGCTCCTTAGTGAAGGAACTTTCTTGCGGCTTTTCCTCTTTAAGTTGCAAGAATCTGCCCTGCAGTCTTCCACAAAAATATAAACTGTGTTCTGCAGTATCCTCCTCTTCCTGGCAGTATCTGCAGTTTCTTCTGTCTGTTCTCCTATCCAGTGCATGTGCCTTCTTAGGTGGCAGTACTCTGTCAGAAGTCCAACCAGAATCATGGATCGCTTGTGGTTGCCTTCCAGTAATTCCCATGTAAGTTTTGCGGATGGCCTTTCTAAGAATATCTTCATGTGCCTCATGCCTGGGATATTATTCCACCAAACTCATTAAGGATCCATTTTAAGATGTACGCTCTTTTGTGGCAAGAGCTCCTACTTTAATAAACATGTCAACCATGGGCATTGCCTCTATGCCATGAATGCACAGGGACCCATGCTAGAGTCAGGTCATTGGTGTCCTGACTGCCATCAGGGCCTCCGTGCAATTCCAAACACTCGTTACCTTCATCTCACATGAGGCTAAGGCCTTGAGTGCTGCCTGACTGTCAGAGAAGTTAGCTATCTTCCGGGAATGTATTCCTAGACTTTTTATTTCCCAGCAATGTTCAATCGCTATGATTTCAGACTAGAAAACTAGCATATTTACCTAGGTTTACCATCTGTTCAGTCTTTGGATTTATCCCAAAGACTCCCGCTTCTGTGCCCTTGTTAGTTTTGAAGCTGTCAGTGTAGGAGTTTGCCTTTAGTGGTGTTCCTTTGGCCCATTCTTCACGTTCTGGGATCATGACATTGTACTTTTTAGTAAAACTGTATTTTGGAGTAGTGGCATTGATAGACATGCCTAATATTGTTGTGAGGTATAGATATTGCTGTAGTTGATTTAGCCAGGGTCTTCAAACTGTCTCGGACGAGTACGGCCAAAAGGACCCAGAGCAGAGTAGGTTTCCCAGTTTGAGTACCATTTCAAGCATACCAGCCCACCCGAGGTTCGCTGAAGCATATCCCTGAGTGCAAGTTGGTCATAAGACCCGTTCCCATTAGATCAGTTTCGGCAAGAAAACCGGAGACTCCAAGTCCTCACCTCAGTCGAGGTTAGACCTGAATGCACGATGGATGACGAAATTGTTTTGTGGTGGTATTTTAGACAAAATAGAGTAAAAATAAAACATTGGGTACATTCTATTTTACGGGAAAGATTTTCACTAGGAACATTTCAAACATTAATGGGTGAACTGAGAAGTGACGAAACAAAGTTCTTCAATTATTCTCAAATGACAGCATCCCCTTTTTATTTTTTTGTGTTCGTCTAGGGTTTTATCCCACAGTACAGGTCTCTCTTGGACCAGTGAGATTAAAGTTTCTGCATTTGATTCCATGATACGCGGGTGACCTACAGAATGCGAACGCCGAAATGATCCGATGTGCCTGGGTTTATATACCCACTATATCCTTTCCAAACATGCTGAGCTACCTGCTGAATATGCTACAGCAGTGCAGAGGTCGTTCACATTACCCCAGTCTGGGAATTTTGCCGGCACTCCGCAATGAAAAAATGTCCGACAAAAAAGCCAGGATCCGGCTAAATGTGAACAACTTCATATAAAATGTACAGCCACAGGTCCTTCCAGCAGTTTTACCGGCCCGGCATAGTGACATAGTAACACTTTCTTGTATGGGCATCCCAGGGCCGCGTTAGCTAAAGAATCCAGCCACATAACTTGAGGGTAAGCTGCTATCTCTGAAGTCATGTGGCAGACCACACGGAGGCCCTGATAATAAAACCTATCTTTCTTCACGAACCATGTTTTCTGGGCCAAGGAATAAGCCATAAAACTGTAAAACAGTCCCAGGAATAGCAGCTTGATGGGGGGGGGGGTCGAGGTGACTCAAGGAGTCAGTGCAGATATGATGATCCCTCGTCGGATTGCATGAATTCTAGGGGTATTTTAGCACTCTAGTGCTGTTGTAATATTATAATAAAAGATTAGTTGCTGTAACATAACTGGAATGTTGAAACTATTGCAACACTGTAAGATTCTGTGTAATATTTATCAGATATGATTGGAGTTTCGAATCCATGGAGTAAAAATAGATTGTGATGATGATCAGGGGCGAAGAGCAACTTCCAGATTGTCATTAAAAGAAAGAAATTGTCTTTGTTCTCATCACTTCCGACTCGATTACGAAACTTTTACTCGGAATGTAACTTAAGTCACCCGATGAAGTTTTGCCTGGTTTGAAATATGTTAAAAACAATAGAAATCATACCAAGTTTGTTCGTTGCCTTCCTCGACGAAGTCCAACGGTTGAAATTCCTCATCGCCGTCCGCCGGCTGGCGTGTTTCTGTTTCTTTAGGCATGGCTCACCTTCAGCAGGGTACAAATTAGAAACTGCGAGAAAAATAAAAGAAAAAAAGGCTTTTATTCAAAAAAGGAAAATCTGTGGGTTTAAGCCTCAGTTAAACGGATTGTATAACAATGCGGAACCTTTCACTGATTTGTTTTTTCTATAGGGACTATTTCGAAAAAAGTGAAACAAACAAAACAAAGGCGAAAAATAAATCGAACGAAAAATACGGCAAATTAAAAGAAAAAAAAGAGGCAAATTAAAGGCGATTCAGTCTTGCATTTGTTCAATTATTTTCTATCAGCACGTCCGGAAAACTTCCGTGTTATGATAAAAACCATAACCAGTGGAATTGTTCAAAACGAAAACAACACCGGACGCCTGATGGCCGAATCGATTCTCTCTTCTCGATCGATACCTGCCAAATAAATAAATTAAAACGATCGCCTATTTAAAATATTACAAAATTAACTAATTGGTCGATGTATTTTAGTAAAAATAATAAAATATTTAAAAAATAAAAACAAACCAAATCTAAAGGTGCTTCTTCTTCAATGCTTCTGGACGCTTTGCGGACTCGATTTATGGCGATAAAGCGATTGTTTTTATCTCGTCTTTCAGTTGTCAATTTTAAATCGAAGCCGGTCAAATTTATTTAAAAATTAATTGAAAACTGTTTTTCTAAAAAAGACTAATGTGATGGTCTGATTTTTTTTTTTTTTTGGGGGGGGGTCGAGATTTGCTCATAGCCATGTTTTAGTCACTCACAAAGTCATTCACTTACTCTCTTTCACCGTCACGCTGCATGACTGAAAGTTTTTTATTTTCAAATTTTAGAAAACTATTATCGCTAAATTATATTTATATCAGATTTTCCCTCCTTGTCGCATCGAGGAAAAACATTCGCATCTTCACTGGTACTGAGCAAAGCTGAGATAGTCTTGTCGAGTCTGCCAAGAAGCAGAGGCATCATAACTCAGTTTATTCCAACACAGTCATAAACTCTCATACTCACTCTCTCACAAACACACACATACTCGCTCGCACACTCACTTCCTCTCACACATACAAATATTATCACTCTTTTATTTACTCGCTCTTAAAATCATTAGACGAGGTGTCAGGGAGTCAAATGCTGATCAGCAGGAACAAAGGAAATCATAACTGACCAGCGATCGATCAAACTGAAAGATAAAATAGTGAAACGTCATGGTGGACTTTTGTCTTCTCCCTTTTTTGTCCCCGACTATCCTGGTCCTCTCATGTGCTGACACAGGTCATTAGGTTCACCTTATTATTTTAACATGGGTATGTTTTGGGGCTGGATACAATTTTTTTCGCGTGACCATTTTTGCGCCACCGAAGAGTTCGCGTGGGTTGGATTAGGTTAGGTTAGAAATAATTGTTCTGGTTAAAGACAGATTATGTAAATTTTAAAGTATCAATTTAAACGCCAATGTATATTTTTGTCACAAATGCTCCTTTTTTCACCAATGAGGTCATTATGGTGTCTGCTGAAGCTATACGAGCAACACGATTCTACAGCGCTCCCATTTTGCTGAAGAAGTTTAATGCCAACCAAGGATCCATGATGTGATCTTTTAACGCTTCTCAAGAATCTAGACGTGTATCCCTTCTGTGCATGAATAGAAAATAATTTACAAGTTTTGTGTCTTGTCTAAAAATCAAACAAAAAGACACGAAGGCCATGACATTTAAACAAAGAGTTTTTTTTTTTGTACAATCACAAGTTTTGAGTCTATTCAATATGTAAAATTCACGAAGTGAGTATGAACGCTTAGGCAAAAGTGTCAAAAAGTGCATTTCTCGATAATCTTTCTAAAGGCTTATCTATAAAATTTTCCAGGCGACCCTGGAACTTTCTCAACCGATTATCCTTGAACAAAAAAGCTACAAGAAAACAATAGAATGACTGTAATATCATTGTTTTTTAATTTCAATAAAAGCTTTAATCTTTAGGTTGAGTAACACCTTAGTAATTGTTTATTTGATTTTTTATATATCTAAATCAAATGCACTTTTTCTTTAAATTTAGCTTTACAACATATCTCAACATAATTTCATATTTGCACGATGTGAATTATAATTGAAATAAATGTTAATCTATGGGTACACGTTAGACTAATAGACTTGTTGACCTCGAGGTGACCAATTTTTAAAAACAGTTTTCTTGATAGATCGATTTAAAAAAATACAAAATCGAAGATTTGTGGGTTGTGAAGGAAGACTAAAGGGAAATGGAATAGTGAAGCGGCGGAACTTCCTCATGTATGGAATGAATTTAGCGAAGAATTGGTTTGTATTTGAATAGAATCAATCAAAATCGATGGAAAATAAGCTTCATTCATTTTTCATCAATCATTTTATGTATATATTGGGGAATAATAGAGAAAAAACACGAACTCGTATTTTCTTCTCCCGGAGTTTGGACTGATACGAGCTATCTGGAATTGAGTAGACCGTCTATATCTTTAGATAGTAGAAGATTGCGGAATGCAGAGAGATCTAGATCTAGGAGATGGTGCGATAAAAGCAGACATTTACGGGAAGGAATCTCCATTGAAAACCATTGAAGGTGTACATTTTGTAACCTCGGTCTTTCAAGGAGGATACATGCTTGTGCCATAGACTTAAAAGAATGACTGACAAAAAAATTCCTCTTAGATCAGGCACCAAGCAGCCCTAGAAGCATTTCCACGTCAAAAGGTGGAAGATCCAAGACCTAAGAAAACAACATAACAGGATGCCAGGAAACAAAGGAATTTTGTGTAATGAACAAACAGACTGGCCAGAGGATGCATCTACAAGGCCCAGAAATTGGGATAACAAGATCAAACAGATATGATCTTCTAATTTCAGAATAGACACAAAGCAAAAGGAGAATGGAACAAACTCTAGAGGTACCAGCCATAGTAGGCTTATGGATAAAAAAACTAATAAACAAGGTCAACCTTCCTCAGAATAGGTCGCTGCCACCGGGGAAAATACCTACACAACATGGACATTTTCAACGATTCCATTTATAGGTATCTACAATTAAACAGGGTAAGGTTAAAGGGTAAACATCTGAAGCACCTACCCAACATGGGTAGAATCAAAGATGACTGCCTGGGGTTTACTTAGTTTCCAGCAGGGTGCTGGCAACCACTTTCTAAACAGCAGTGCAGCACCCCTTGTACACCTTCAATATCTCATCTGTCTGATAAACCACGACGGCCGTTTTAAAACTCACCTAATCCACGGAGTAAAATCTTGATGATGATGGTGGATAAACTGAGGAGCAAAGGGGATTCACCTTCTTGAGTTATGCAGATGAACAATATTTACGCGTGAAATTTTAAATTTCACCAACAGCACACCCTACCTCACCGGCTTAAACTCATCGTCGCGCAAATGAATGAGTCGGGAAGAAGCTACGCACACACCTTTTAAAAAGCTCGCCCTGATCCGCTCACTTGGCTCACCGCTGCCCGAGGTACACACCCTACCACCTATCAACGTCATCTTCCTGCCAAAGAATCCACGGCGTTCAACAACTCCACAATGGTTTCTCATTTCGAATGACCTCCTTATGAAAAGAAGAATCGAATATGAATCGAATTAAGAAACTAGGAACTCGGGAAAACCAATCATAATCATTGTATGTCATTAACAATTCTTAACTGAACCAAGCTCAGAACAGCTTGCTTTGAACAACCAAAACAAAGTATATGACCTAGGCAATATTGCTGAGAGCAAAGGAATCTCGCCTCGTCCAACTTATGACTTCCCTGACCTCGCGCAGTTATATTACAGACGTTTTTTAACAAAGCTGTTTTTAGGCGCTAGGTTCAAGCTCAATAGAGTGGAAAGGAAGTAGACTACAGAAGCTATTTTCACTACAATTCAATAGCTCCGCCCTATTGGCTCTCAGCTGCCCGATGTACACGCCATGCCATGCACCAGCAACAGCTCCATTAACCCACTACGAGCTCTTCCTTCCTTCCCAATAAACCACAGCTCTTAACAGCTCCACAATGACAGTAGGTCTTCTTAGTTAAAATGACATCCTTCTTAAATGAAGAATCGAATACGAACTGAACTAAGAAACTAAGAAAAGAACAATAAGCCAGCTCTCAACAAAGCTCAGATCAGCTTGCTTTGAATAACTAGAATAAAGCTATGGCAGAGGGCATATGACCCAAGCAATGTTTGCTGAATTTAAAGGAGTTACTTGTTTCCCTGACCTCGCACAATCCGCTTATGGTACAGATATTTAAAGCTATTTTTTATGCAATAGCCTCAAGAGAGTGGGATACAAGTAGAGGTCTTACATACCATCCCTCAACACCGGCACAAGGAAACTTTTTTTATGCAAAGGCTCAATAGAAATTAACATTAATATAGTTAAACCCTTGTTTGTAACAGAATACAAATTTCGTTATTGATAAGTTTGTTGAAATGAAAGTAGTCTTGTCTCGCCCTGCTGGTGTCCCTGACCTGAAGAGCCAAGTTTTCGCTTGCAGTTTTGGTTAAAATTTGTAAGGTTTTTGAATATCAAATCCCTTGATAAATCGAAATAGATTCCTACATGTAAATGAGATCAATCTTTTTACGGATTTACAAAAGATAATGGACATGGAATCTCAAGTGATGTAATGTGAAACTGCGATAAAGATGGCTTTATCTTTAGGGTTAAATTATAGGGTGAAACACTGAAGGCCTTTCACTCGTCTATTGAATTTATAAATAAATTCTCACCAAACGTATAAATTGTAAGTAATAGACGGACTTAATGATAATTTTCCGAACTCTTTCGAATTAGCAATGCAAATTTAAATTCATCGTATGATGTACTTACGTAACACTTTCTAGATATTTTCTCCAGCATGAAGTTGTTTAAAGTCCCGCATAAAATTGAATTTCAATTGCAACTTGACTGGTCAAAAACGTTTTTCTTACTATTACCGAAGGCTGGGGAAAAAGAGATCGGCCACCACCCAAACAACAACCAGTCCGCCTCTGCCATTCTTTTACTCATTTCTCAACTATCTAAACCACTTATTTAAAGATATAAAAAACAAAACAAATAGATTTTTTTTCAATTATTTTGTCTCACTTCGTCCTATTTTTCTCATGGAAAAACCCCTCGTTTTAAATATTAATCAATTGTTTCAATTACTTTAAGATATTATATTTTACCAACTAGTTCTGTCATAAGGAAATATTGGGGTGCGGAATGCGTAGTCTAATGACGCCACCATTCAAGGATAGTCGGTTAAGAATTCTTCGTACCAAGGCCGCCGACGTGTTTTCGATGTGGATATTTTGGAGGAGGCAAGTTTTCCTTCGTGAGCTCTGACCACGTGGTTTGGATGAAAGAAAGAGCAAATAGGATTTTGAAAAGTTCAAAATTGCACGTAGGTTTGACCAATGTCTTTCTTCCCCACCTGATTGCTCCACCAATTTCTTTTAAATATTCATTTTGAGCTTTCTTGTCAGTAACAGTCTTGATTTTTATACCTGTAAAGCAAATGCAATAATAAATAAAACAACAGTTTTAAGAACAAAACAAGAACAAGCGGATAAACAAGTATAAACTCAGCCAGTCAGTATCAGTTGGGATTAGTCAGAACTAAAGATAGAGTAGAATGAACAAATGTCAGAATCTGGGTTAGAATCAGTCTGAGTCAGCCAGAATCAGTGTCAGTTGAGATGGAGTCAGAACTAGAGTTAGAGTTCAATAAGAGCCATAGTCCGAATCTGGGTTAGAATCAGAGCCAGTGTCAGTTGAGATGGAGTCAGAACTAGAGTTAGAGTTCAATAAGAGCCATAGTCCGAATCTGGGTTAGAATCAGAGCCAGTGTCAGTAGGGGTGGAGTCAGAACAAGAGTTAGAGTTCAATGAGAACAAAAGTCAGAATCTGTGTTAGTCTTTTCACAGGTATCTGTCCTGGGCTGCATTCCCATTGAACGGAGGGCTTATTTTCAATACATTCTCTGATGAATTCACGTTTTTGACATTTTAGTATGCGATGCTAAACTTTGGATCATATCATGAAGAAATCGACAAAATCTAAGCTTTTAATTAAAACAGATTGTTTAAAACGTTAAAAATGAACTGTTGTAGAGAGACAGTTTTTTAGTACATAGAACAAATACCTTCATGACTGTTCAGATGGTACAATAGGCGACAATAGCCCCATTAATATTTGATGCACATAATTTTATTTTTATTGCACCTATTCCTCGAAGACAGCTCGTTATAACTGACGTCAGAATAATTAAAATGATAAAATGATAACCGCATGAATAGAATTGAATTGCAAATTCGACAATATGAGTACAACTACAGGCTGATTGAAATTGAACTAATAAGTGGAAAGTTATATTATTTTAAGTTAATTAAAACTTAACGACAGAATAATTACCTAATATACTTCGCTGTTATAAAAGTCTTAGTGCATAAAAAATAGTTCGTACAGCCCCTCGTCCAATCCCCAGTCCTCCAAAGCTCCACAACCCTTCTCCACGCCACCACACTACCCGTGGTAATGTGTATAGGATAATGATGTTTTGGGAAGGTACATCAGTAGTGTATCAGTAGTATCACTGTATAAAGGAGAGGATCGGACCCATGAACCTGTCAGCCAGGAGGACATGAGTTGAAGAAGTGTGTAGAGGGTAGGATACCCTGGAGACATCGAAAGTGCCAGTCTCGATCGAAATTTATTCGATTCGGTCCACAAATCGATGGCGACGCCTAAATCCGAATACGGGGATTAAATTAGAAGATCCATATCCCTTCCTCAGCCATTTAACAGAGGATCGCCTGGCTAATCAGGCGTTTTATCTTTATTGAAACTGTTAATAATTCAATTTCGATCATTATTCAACCTTAGCTTAAAAAGTGAGGCTCGCCCTAGGGCCGGTAGCCAGCTGTGGCGGAAGAGGACCTAATAGTGATAGACCTCGGCCGACTGTGGACTGTCGGCATTGTGCAACCTGGAACAGGATGGGTCTGAAATTTGGTTCAAACCAAGACTGGCTCCATTTTCAACACTGGGGAGAAGCCCGTGGGTTTCATTGGTGCTTCTGTACAGTTTAGTAGTCTATGATAGATACTGTCATCGTCTTTGAAGCGGATCCCATTGGACTGTCGGCAATGTGCTACCCGTGCAGTGATAAAATTCCGTGTCCTGTCGTTTTCTGATTTATCCTGAAATGTGGTTCAGACCAAGACGGGCTCGATCCTGCCGGTTGGTTCCATTAGTGCTTCTGTACCGTCGATCCATGTAAGTCCTGGATCACGAAAATATGTGGCAATCAACTCTTGAACCATACACCCATTTAAAGTTAGAGCAATTGAAAAAGGAGCACAAAGTGGAGGGAGATGAAACTGCATTAAGTAAAGTTTGTTGAAGTAACACGAAGACGACATTCTTTGAGCAGTAATGTTCGTAGTTTTCTTAACTGGGGGTCTTCCCTCTTCAGATGCAGGCCACATCTATATCACAACTCGAACATCCTCTAAATATCAAACGTTGGGCAAGTCATTGGTGTTTACCAAATAAAATGTAGCAGACTAGGAATTGATCCCTGAGAAACTCCTTTGACAATATGTGCAGATTTTGAGTTAAATGCCTGGATGATGTCACATCTAGCTTCAATTGAATCAGATGATTCTGTCGGATACGAATGTCTCATCCACCGTAGTCACTCCTCTTACTCCCATCGAGTTTGCTCCATAAAGAAGGCCAAAGAATCCAATGCTTTAGATAGATCTGAAGAGCTGATCCTTTGTATCCCAAATTCAGACTAGTATATAAGGTCCACGGCAGCAGTTGTAGATATCCCGTTAATATATCATTGGCGTGATGAGATGTACTTTACCAAACCGGGAAGTCAACCTCTATGAAGTTTGTACATGAGTTACACTGGACGAATTTACTGGCTACTAACCGACGAGTTTAGAAACGATCGAGTCAGCTAGTGCGACAGTGATGACTATAGCAAGTCACAGCGAGAAGCGAGTAAAGTAGCCCGGCTTTGAACTATCTCGCAGATTGTTTACATTCTGCTAGTTAGCTATTGAACTTGATTACTCTGGGCGAGTTTACTAGCAGCTAGTGAATTCGCAAACTAGTAGCTGGTAAACTCCTTTAGCCTTTACAGGGTTGTTTTACTATTTTTGATTCTTGATACGTAGCTCATTTTCTTCGTGACCCTTCTATATATCTTGTAGTATTTCTTGTATTTTATCCGATCCCTGAGTCCTGAGTTTTTATAATTATGATGTAACGATGCCTAGGTACTTTACATTATTCAGATCTCTTTTCTTTTAAAGACCTAAATTTATGACCAAAGTTTGCTTCACACTCTTTTATATTTAGACCACATTTTTAGTGTTTTTCTACTTCTATTTATTTTAAGAACCTTACTGGAGGATTTTCTTACATCAGGGTTTCATTAAAACACCGAACAAGCAATTTAATTGTCAATAAAAAAAAACTGTTGTTTCAGTCTGTAAAATTTCTAATTGAAAAGCGATAAATGGTTTACGTGGCAATTCATGCGTGCGTGAACGTGACCTCACGTCATCTTCGAACAAAATAAAATAGCTGTCTTATAAATAGAAATCATTCTAATCGTTCACGTGCGTTTTCAATCGCGGGGTCCCATGGTGTAATGGTTAGCACTCTGGACTTTGAATCCAGCGATCCGAGTTCAAATCTCGGTGGGACCTAAAAATTTTATTACTTCTATTTTTATTACTAGACTGACCATCTGAATTTCGATGGATAAATAAATGTTGAAGAAGGATTTGACAGTGGAAAGGTTAGTGACGTACGGTTGACCATTAGACCTGAACATGTTTTTAGGACAATAACTTTAAAACAAAACAAAATATACATTCAACAGAACCTTTGTTTAAGAAGACAAGAATTTTTTTTATTTTAGACCAACTCTCTACTCGTTGATTTAGAAGCAGATAGGCAACGAGAGGAAGACACCTATTAGCCCTGAACACTTTTGAGGTATACCAGACTGCCAAAGTCATCTGTTCAATGGGAACGTAGCCCAGGATGACGACTCCAACCCAAATTCTGAGTATGATTCTCATTGAACTTTAACTCTAGTTCTGACTCCATTTCAACTGAGACTGAATCTGTCTGGCTCAGTCTCTTGACTTTAACCCAGATACGAAACAGTTCTTCAAAGGGCCATCGCAGAAACGAATGGCAGAAATTCGAAATCTAAGACGTCTAAGGATTAAAATAATAGTTGGACTGCTAACATTAACTACAGATTCCGTAAGTGTATAGACTCTGAGTAGCAGCCTGTGCAGTTAATACCAGGAAGAAGTAGAGACAGCAGAACATGTACTCTGTTGGTGCGTAGGCTAAAAAATTTAGGTCCCACCGATATTTGAACTCGGGTCTATGGGTACAAAGTCTAGAGTGCAAAACATTGCACCATGGGACCATATGTTTAAAGCTTTATCATAGCGATAAGAAATTTATTTATTTATCATAAGTTTATGTTTTTATTCCTGGGCAATAAGACCCCCTACTGCTTCCCTGGATGTGCTTCTGAAACTACCACCACTACATATCTTTATCCAGAGAAACATAATTCGTTAATGCAGGGACAGGCTCCATTAGCCTACTCGCATAACAAGGAGCAACTAAGGCTTAGTGGGGAGCTTCAGTCAGACAGGGTTCTGAAAATGCCTCTTGATGCCATGATTTATGATAAAAAAAACTTTCATAATAAAATTGTGAGCAGCCTGGGAGAAAGGGATTCCAGTTAGTGCCGACCAATCTTTACACTGATGGTTTCGAAACCGAGTATGAGTCAGGTTCCAGTATTATGGAAATAAACCAACGACTAGAATTCATATAAGTTTTGGGTAATATAATTGTTTTTCAAGTGGAGACTGTAGCATTGAACACTGTGCCAAGGATATAAAAAACTAGGTATTGTTAACAAAAGAATTGCCATCTACTCGGAGAGCCAGGCTGCTATCAATGAGGGCACCAGGCATCGGTGGTGAAGTCCAAGTCGTTTGGGATTGTTTAAGCCCTGTCAGACATTTGGGAAAATGACAAAATTACGCTTGTCTGGGTATCAAGGCACACAGGGCAGAGGAGCAACTAAGAAAGCTGGATGAGGATGTAGGATAAAGGAATAAAATAAAAAGTGTTTTAGAAAAGATATTAATTTTAGTTTTGATTTTATGAAACATCTACTTGACTACAGGTCTTACAAGTACATAACATTTTACACGAACAGGCGTTAATGCGCATGTTCCGCCTTTTTTATAACAATTCAAATTTACATTCCAACATTCCCCCTTAAATTTGAATCTACAAATAATTAAACAAATATTGTTAATGTAATGTTTGAACATATTAAACAAAACAATTTTAAAACAAAAATTTGCTTCTCAATTTTTCAAAGTTAGCAGGAGTCAATGATTTAGTAAAAGCATCTGCTAATTGAACTTCAGTTGGACAATGTTTTAAAGCAAAATGATTTTCATTGACTTTCCCAAGAATAAATTTAAATCTAACATCAATATGTTTAGATCGTTTAGCATCACAACCATTTTTAATCGTATTGATCGAACTTAAATTATCTATGTATAAATTTACAATTAGATTTTGATTAGTGAGTCCTTTGAACAGTGATTTAAGAAAAAGCACTTCTTTAACACATTCACTGGCACTAATAAATTCAGCTTCTGCAGTGCTAGTTGAAACAACTGGTTGACGCCTAGTTGACCATGAGACAGCTCATCACAGTAGTAGAGTATGATGAACCCACTAGTGCTTCGACGAGATTCTGAATCATTTGCATAGTCTGAATTGATATTTTATTTTGATGTCTTTGGTGCCTTGAAGGTATCTGAAAATTCTTTTTACCTTTAAAACATCTCCTTCATTTGGATTTTCTACTCTCCTAGAGGGAGTATTTATAGCGAAAGTTATGTCAGGTCCGGTACGATTTGAAAGATAGAGAAGACTTCCTACAGCTTCACGATATGGGTAATCTCAGGTTTTGAGTTTTCATGTTCACAGCCAGGTGTAGATGGGGTTCTTACACGTTTTGACAAGTTCATATTAAATTCAGTGAGAATTTTGTCTATGTAATTTTGTTGATGGAGAAACAAATTTTCTGGCTCATTTTTCAGCTCCATTCCAATATAAGCTTTGGGTTCTTTTTCAAATGCTATATCGAATTCATTTCTGAGTTTTAAAAGAAAATTCATTATGATTTTATGATTTTTTCCAATTACAAGCCCGTCGTCAACATGAATTGCCAAAATTAATGTCATTGTTTTTGAATACGGATCGGTCTGTCAAGAGCTGATTTAGCCCATTCTTCTTTAAAAAATCAACAAATCGTCTGTTTCAGTTTATAGGAGCTTGTTTAAGCCCATACAATGAAGACGAAGAACAATTGAAGTAGACATGTATTGCCTTTTTTATCTTCATACCCTTCGGGGAGTTTCATGTATATCTCTCCTGATAGGTTGTCATGTAGAAAAGCACAGGCCACATCAAAACTCTTTATTATTTTATCAGTAGCTTTCGCATAGGCTAGTAAAAAACGAAGTGTAGTGGTACTCACAACAGGACTGAAGGTGTCATAAAAAATCTCTTCACGTTGTTCACATCCGAGAGCCACTAATCGTGCTTTAAATTGACCATCTTCTTTTTGCTTGAAAACCCATCTGCTGCTGATAAGTTTCTTATCCTTCATTTTGTTAGTAGGCATAAACTTAAGACTTTGTTTTTCTCTAGAGATGACTTCTCATTTTCTATGGCCTTTTTCAAATTTTCTGCATCAGGACCATTTACAGCTTCATGGTATAATAAGCAGTACATAATCTTGTAGATAGTTTGGTGGTCGTCTTATTCGTCTTCCTCTGCGTAGTCACTTCTTCGTCTTCGTAGAGAGTTTTATTTGTGTTTGCATCTTCAATTGTTTCATTGACTGATCACGAATTTCAATATTTCAAGTCTGTCTCACATCTCCCTCACGAGAATCTTCTGATATTTTTACTTCTCCTTTTGTGATGGTGATCTCATCATATGTTTTTTAGTTTTTAATGCAGGGATTTCATCCTCAAAAATGACATCTCGAGAATAAATGATTCTGTGATTATTCTCGTCTCATAAGCGATATCCGTTTTGTGTATATCCAACATGTCGATATTTTTTGCTTCGGCTGTCTAGTTTTTTTAGTCGTGTTAAAATCTTTGCTTGAGCGTAACCAAAAAGATGCATCCTCTTATAGTTGGGCTTGTTTCCAAACCACATTTCAAACGGAGTTTTTGATTCTGGAAGACCTATGGTAGGACATCTGTTTAGTATGTAGCACGCAACTCGAGCAGCTCAGCAGGTAAGCGAGAGTCAAAGAGAAGAGCTCTCGTTTTGTCAAGAATGGACCGATTCAATCTTTCAGATTTTGCATTTAGCTGAGGCGTATGAGCGATAGTAAAATCCAGGACAGTTCCTCTGGACTTGGCCCAAGAATATAGATTTTCGTTTACATATTCGCCTCCATTGTCACATCTGATTTTGAAGACAGGCAATGTCTATTTGCCTCCACTTCTAAAACATACTGTTTGATTAATTCAGCCGTATCTGATTTTTTCTTTAGCAGATAAATTTGCTTAAAGCAAGTAAAGTCATCCGTGCAGTATGTAGTAGAATCCATCCCATGTTGACACTTCTATTTGACAAATGTCGCTATGAACAAGTTAAAGAAGTCTGGTAGCTCTGGTTCTTTGGGTAGAAAATGTAAAGCGAGTCTGTTTTGCTTGTATGCATATTTCAAAGGGATGTTCAGCATGTTCAAAAGTAGCGAAATGCCCAAGGTGTTTTTAAGCTTTTTGATGTTTTCATAGTTTAGGTGTCCCAAAATTCTATGCCAATACGTAGCATTTGTCTTAGAATCAACAGCTTGAAAACATTGCTTATAAGTATCATCTGGAGTAAGTTTTAACGCGTACAAATTGATTGTTTTACACCTTCTAGCATGTGGTCATTTTTGGAAATCATAATTTTTTCGTTGGTGAAAAGGACTTTGCCACCATTTTCCGTTATTGCACCAACCGATATCGAATTGCTGTCAAGACAAGGAGGAAGAATCACATTGTTTAGAACACATTCTTTGGCCGCGAAATTTCCAAACCAGTAGTTAGTAGAGATTGATTTTTCTTGACGACGTTTACTGTATACGCTCATTTTTAAAATTATATAACACTGAGCGGTCATTTGTCATATGAAAGGATGATCCACTTTGGTCTTATTTTCTCACGTTTTTCATGCTCTTCGCGGAAAAAACAATTTTCTGATTTGTGGTTGTTTTTCTTGCAATATTTGCAGCGATCTTTAGTATCACTTAAATTGGTTTTCTTGTAAGCACAATGTCCGGTTTGCCCACAGGAATAAAAGTTCGTATTTCGAGGGGGTTTACGATTTTTGTTTGCTGCATCTGATTTCTTTGAGAACGTCTTGAATGCAACAACGTCAAAGGTTTTATTGCGCACACTAAGTTTGGTTTCTTTCGAGAAAAGTCTAGTCATTAGTTTGTCGCGGTTGAACTCCTCCAGGCAGTACTAAAACTGTTGTACTCAGCCGGCAATATTGCCAGGATTTTAGAAATCAGCATTTCGTCAGAAATTTTTTGTTCGAGAGTATTCAAACGAAACGAGATGTTCTGCAGATTATTAATGTTTGAAGCCATGTCATGAGATTGATCGTATTTGTAGCCAAAAAACGTTAACCCGATCTTCATTTTTGCGATCATAGATGTTAACTAATTTTGTAAACATTTCTTTTGAAGTCTTACAGTGTAAAATATGATTTAAAACAGTCTTATTTACTGTAGCTAAAATAGTCTTTTTAGCTTGCGCGTCTTTGTGAATAAAGTCTTTCTTGTTTTTGTCTTCGGATAGGTCTTCTAACTTTACTGCGCCCGCGACAATTTCGTCTCGACGGGCAGATTGGAAAGCAACTTCTATTAACAGTTTCCATTCTTGAAAGTTGTTCAGACTACTCAATTTTTCGATGTGTAGAACATCGTCGACCAGATTTGTATTATTAGTAGAATACATGCTGATGAACAAAACGTATCTACTTACTGTTTAGTGAGGAACACAACACGTGGTAAGACACATCACAATACCGGCACAAATATTAGCCTTAATACTTTTATTTTTATACTTTGCCAACACGAGTCTTCACTTACACGGTTTACCACAGTTCTGGGCCCATAACCTGTAGGATAAATGAATAAAAGACAAAGTGTTTTAGAAAAGATATTAATTTTACAGTCTTGATTTTATGAAACATCTTACAAGTACATAACATGTTACACGAACGGGCGTTATTGCGCATTTTTTATAACATTCCAACAGAGGACACCTATTGGGCCTGAACCACTTTGTGGCAAACCAAACTGCCAAAACGTGGATCTATCAGATAATGTATTAAAAATAAGTCCTCCGTTCAATAGGATTATAGGCCAGGATGACAACTCTGACTCTAACCCAAATTCTAACTGTGGTTCTTATTGAACTCTAACTCTAGTTTTGACTCGATCTCAACTGGCACTGACTCTGGTTGATTCTGATTCTGACTCTAAACGAAATACGAAAAAATTCATCAAAAGGCCAACGGAGAAATTAACTGCAGAACTATACATCTTAGACCTGGTAGAGGTAGAAGAATAGATGGACTGCTGACTGGATACTGCAAACTCCGGAGGCATATAGACTCAGAGTAGCAGCCCGTGCAGATATTTTCAGAAATAAGAAGATACAGTGAAACATGTCCTCTGTTTGTGAGTAGGATAACAATAAGATTTAGACATTCCTTTCCCAGCATTTCCAGGTCAAACTCTCCCAGGTCCGTTGTTGGTGAGTAGGCTAAGAATAAGAGTGACGAGAATCCGGGGCGAAAACTTGCTGTCCCAAAATCTGGCAAAAACAATGTATAGATCAAATGGACAGCCGTACTACACCATGTCCAATGTTTCTATTGTTAAATCGGTCAATAATTACTTTTCTTATCGAATGTTCAATTGATGGTATANGGTCGGCCTTGTGGGCTTGCAGCCCAACCACGCTAGCCTGTAATGAGCGAATGCCATCAATCAGTAGTTTACTTATACAATTTTAAGCTGAACGGTAAAATGTGTTGAAATAAAAATTCAAGGTCCCACCGAGATTTGAACTCGGATCGCTGGATTCAGAGTCCAGAGTGATAACCATTACACCATGGTACCTTGTAGTGCAAAATATATCATAGCAATAACAAATTATTTAATTACCATTTATGTACATTGCCCCTGTTAAAGAAATTAAAACATGAACATATGATAATTAAGTAAATTTATAATAGTTATGATAAAATTTTAAACATGTGGTCCCATGGTGTAATGGTTAGCACATTGGACTCTGAATCCAGCGATCCGAGTTCAAATCTCGGTGGGACCTAAAATTTTTATTTCAACACATTTTACCGTTCAGCTTAAAATTGATGGCAATGGCCATAACTGATTGATGGGAATCGCTCATTACAGGCTAGCGTGGTTGGGCTGCAAGCCCACAAGGCCGACGGGTTGGTTGGTGGTGCGCACATTGCACCAACTGTCAACGCGATTCTATAGAGGCATCCCTCCAAATACACCAAAGACAAGACGAATTCAGTAGAAAATCAGATAAAATGATATGGTATACATTATTTCCAAAATAAATGAACGAATCATACACCATGCGTCCCCGGTTGGAGTAAAGTAAATACCACATGCCTACGTGATGATACCTACGTTCGGGGACGCATCGAGCAGGTACTCGAAATTCCTTCGGGACGCATGCGTTACCCAATCGGCAAAACTCATGGAAGTGAGAGGACTACTTATTGCATCTGTGGAAACACCTGCAGAACGTGGGTATATTCAACGATAACCCAACGCAAGGAGGAAAAAACCACTCATCCGTATTATCTTCGAATGCGATCGGCTCAATGGAGTCCCTGGTATAAAAAGAATATACAGGAAAAGGAATTGTAGCAACGACTGTCTATCACCTAGAGAAGGAGCGAGTCGATCGCAATGAACTAAGGAACTTGGAAAGTACACAGAAGGCTCTATACTCACCGTCATCATCCCCCAAAATAGCGAATATTTTCAAGAAATGTATTATGGATCAAAGGTGAGCCAGTGATAACCGATAGAAAAATACATCAACATATGTACAAAAATAGATGAAACAGGGAGACCCAATATCACAGCAATTTTTAAGTTGTAAGCTAAAGGAAAGAAATCTGGTCTATAAGTTGGAGGAAATAATCGCACATCACACGATTTATCATCTTTGCTCTTTCTCCGGACATGCATCAAAACAAGGTCGAGGACAATCATGCTGATCATTAAAAAGAAATTACGATGAGAAATGATCAAAATCAAAATTGAAATGAGCCGGGCATCTGGCGAGATCTACTGATGACAGGTGGTCAATAAAAGTCATCAGGAATCTTATTTATAGAAATTGGAATGCTGGATGAAAAAGATTGGAAGACTAGGTTCAAGACAAGGCAGAGAAAATTGAGATAAACTAAGCCGATAGAAAAAGAAAAATAAATTCCGAATTAAACTCTGAGTGGGACGTAGTTATGTTACGATACATTTCGACATTTTTAAGGTGCAAGATTTCATAACTTTACACAAGGAAAAAAATTGTATAGTAATAACATAATTTGTTATTGTTTACAAGCAAATGGTTTGTAAATAAACATTGGGTAAATATGAAAATCGTAGTTTTACAAACATTTTATCAAATTACAAAACTAAGATAACGTTATTTTTGTCTAAAGATGAACATTTCATGAGTTGAAAACTAATTATTTCTCAATAATTTTGCCTATTTTCAATCATCTGGTCCCATGGTGTAATGGTTAGCACTCTGGACTTTGAATCCAGCGATCCGAGTTCAAATCTCGGTGGGACCTAAAATTTTTATTTCAATAAAATGATACCGGTTAGTCCATCAACCGATAAAACATTAAATGTTGAACGATTTTACTGCATAAACGTTGTACATGGTGGAATACTGGAGTCTATTTGACGTGTACACTTTTTTCGCGGGGTTTTGGGATTACAACTTCAAAAAAAAGTAGGACTGTTATTACAGATATTTTTTCAAAAGATCTTTATTTAAATATAAGGGTAAGTTTAAATTTTAGAGTCGATACTCGGTGTTGGCCTGCGAGTCGGTGTACTCATATTCAATCGGCATTGAGTCCGTCATCACTCGCGGGTTTGTTGAACTGCTCATTCAGCATGAATTTTTAGTTTTATACCAGCTCCTCTACTTGGTTGATTTAGATGAATTGCCTCTGTCACGAAAATACATGCACATATGATAAATATATAATTTTATTACTGCTATGACACATTTTCAAACGTAAGGTCCCATGGTGCAATCGTTAACACTCTGGACTCTGAATCCAGCGATCCGAGTTCAAATCTCTGTGGAAACTAAAATTTTATTTTAATACTTTTACCATGACGTACAGACTACCCAACACAAATATGTCGTATATCTTGGCCCCTGCCGGGGATGAGGATTATTCCATTGGGTATTTTTTGTTGCAATCCTCAGAGGTTGAGAGACTTTGTTAATATTACAACCTAGCTATCATCGTAGTTAATAAGTAATCTTTTTCTAATAACTACCATCAGAACAAATAACGAAAGTCGAAGAGTTATTTAATGGTGGGAAGGTTGTGTCACCAACAACATCAGACTGTGCCACACCAGCATCAGAAAACATCTAGCTAGAATTGACTGTTAGCAGTTCCTCACAGGTTTAGCAGATGTGAAGAGGTTCCCTTGCCATGAGAAATTAATTGGTATGTCTTACTCTTAGGCGTGTTCGAACGGAGGAAGCATATTGTTTAACCTCTCTACTAATTTCCCGTTTTTTTGAGAGGTTAACTTTATCGCAAATTTTATTTGCAACAAAGTCTTACCCAGAAATTCGGGTTGTAGGAGAGTACAAGATGACATTAAGAAGAGGAAGATAAACAATTTTTAACTTTACGCTACGTTGCAGATTTGATGCAATCCCGTGGTACACGAATAAAATATTAACATATGATAAATAAATAAATTTATTATTGCTATGATATATTTTCAAATGTAAGGTCCCATGGTGTAATGGTTAGCACATTGGACTTTGAATCCAGCGATCCGAGTTCAAATCTCGGTGGGACCTAAAATTTTTATTCCTTCAGATTGTACCGACCAGTCGTACATTCGATAATCGAATAACTATTGACCTAGTTTCCAAACGTAATCGTTAGCCTAGTGTAGAATACAGCTGTTCATGTCATATGTTGACTTGTTTTAGTGGATTTTCAGAGTAGGAAGCTATTTATAGATCGACTTTAGTCCACTATCAAATGCTTAGAAGATGCGACAAAGTAGAAGCAGTACACTGTAAGACGTCGAATACCTAGCACATGATTCCTCGCGGGTTCAGTGATGTGGTGAAAGTGTCCTTTAAAAACGGAAAAAGTACATTATTTATATAAGTTTTATTCTTGTAAGCTGATGCTCATGCCCTATGTGCTTATCGCTAAGCGTTAGGAGAACATTTAGAGTATGCGCTTAATTATTTTTTGGGGTGGAGGGAAGGTAGGGTTCAGAAATACAACAAACCGGAGAGATACTATTCATAAAAATTTATTGGTACACTGGATCGTCTTAATAAACCAAAAGCCAAACAAAAAAATGGTAAGTCAGCCACAACTCTAACTCCGGGGATAGACTACTTGCAAGAGGTCATAACTCAATCTATGCTCTCCAGCATAAGCTTCCATATCCTTCAGCGTCATCCAGGATGTTCTCGTAGCTTCCTCGATCCTCGACAGTGGACATTTACTGAGTCCTTTCGCTGAGTCCTCCATTGACTGTGGCTGCTGTTCTCGTTCAATGAGTCCTTCGGTTGACTGCCTTTGCTTTTCAAATCCTCCCCATTTATAAGAAGGGCGGGTGAGGAAAGAAAAAGCACTGTTGGGCCAAATGATCAATTCCCATCTTGCAAGGGTTGGTCATGACCTGGGCGGCAGCGCAACAACTCGTAATTCTCATGAGTTTCCACTACGCAGTCCCCTGGTTCCATATCGATGGACCTCTGGCGAAAAGTGTACAAAGTCACACCCCAAATTTATGGTGGCCCACAGCTTGATGAACTGTGTTCGCGACCTGTTACAACCATCACACATTAAATAACCCTTCGACTTCCGTACACACCACCACTCCAGTATCCAGCAATGCCACCATGTTGTAAACGTAATCTCCTCCACTTTTGAGCGGAAATAGTACTGCTTCGGTGTGTTCATTGATGTGGCTCAAGCCTATGTAGGAATCCAGGGCGAGAACTTCCTATCTCCCAAATTCCGGCGAAAGCACTGTTCAGATCGAACGACACCGTGTCTAACGTTTCTACCGTTAGGTATTTATTTGTTTATGGGCTGTTTAACTGATCGGTACAATCTGAAGGAATAAACATTTTAGGTCCCACCGAGATTTGAACTCGGATCGCTGGATTCAGAGTCCAATGTGCTAACCATTACACCATGGGACCTTATATTTGAAAATGTATCATAGAAATAATAATTTTATTTATTTATCGTATGTTAATATTTTATTCGTGTACTACGGGATTGCATCAAATCTGCAACGTAGTGTAAAGTTAAAAATTGCTTATCTTCCTCTTCTTAATGTCATCTTGTAATCCTTCAACAACAATAACAAAATCCTACATTTTTTTTGAAGTTGTAATCCCAAAACCCCGCGAAAAAAGTGTACACGTCAAATAGACTGCAGTATTCCACCATGTACAACGTTTATGCTGTAAAATCGTTCAACATTTAATGTTTTATCGGATGATGGACTGACCGGTATCATTTTATTGAAATAAAAATTTTAGGTCCCACCGAGATTTGAACTCGGATCGCTGGATTCAAAGTCCAGAGTGCTAACCATTACACCATGGGACCAGATGTTTGAAAATAGGCAAAATTATTAAGAAATAATTAGTTGTCAACTCATGAAATGTTGATCTTTAGATAAAAATAACGTTATCTACCGTTTATAATCTTTTCTTTTATAGGATAAAGATTGCGGTAATAAGTTCGTAAAACTGCGTTTTTCTCATTCTTATTTACAAAGTTGTCTACAGACAATCTTATTTTTAGACACACTTTTTTTTTGGGGGGGGGTACATGATGTTATGACAAAATGTATTCTGATATAACTAGGTCGCACTGAGATTTGAACTCGGATCGCTGGATTCAAAGTCCAGAGTGCTAACCATTACACCATGGGACCAGATGTTTGAAAATAGGCAAAATTATTAAGAAATAATTAGTTGTCAACTCATGAAATGTTGATCTTTAGATAAAAATAACGTTATCTACCGTTTATAATCTTTTCTTTTATAGGATAAAGATTGCGGTAATAAGTTCGTAAAACTGCGTTTTTCTCATTCTTATTTACAAAGTTGTCTACAGACAATCTTATTTTTAGACACACTTTTTTTTTGGGGGGGGGTACATGATGTTATGACAAAATGTATTCTGATATAACTAGGTCGCACTGAGATTTGAACTAGCCAAGCTGCAATTAGGCCCTTTGTACACCCTGTTCCATCTTCGATCAATCAGTGTACCATACTAAGGTCTCGTCCGTCGAAGGCTTTGGGGGTCAACAAGAACCAAGTATGCTTTAATTCTGGGCAATAAGACCGACCCCTACTGCCGCCTGGATGTGCTTCTGCAACTACCACCACTACATATCTTTTATTCAAGGAGACATAATTCATTAATGCAGGGACGTGCTCCATTACGCTACTCGCATAACAAGGAGCAGCTAAAGATTGATGTTCGAAACCGAGTATAGGCAGGTTCCAGTATTCCGGAAATAAATCAACGACTATATTTTATATAAGTTTTGGGTTATATAACTGTTTTTCAAGCTGAGACTTTCACATTGAACACTGTGCCAAGGATATTGTTAACTAGGTATTGTTAACAGAATAATAGCCATCTACTCGGAGAGCCAGACTGCTAGTGCCACTTTGCTATCTGAATAAATTTGCTGCGTTTTTATCTGCGGTTTCCTGGATCCATTCTTCCATGGCCCATTCCAATGTTTTACATAATGCAAGCAGCTCGGCCTGATTATTGCTGCACCAGTCAGCAATTTTTATTTCTGTATGTACTCTGGATCTTCTCGATTTAGGCCGTGCACCACTACTGCACATCCTACATGTCCTTCTGTTTTACTACCATCAGTGTACACATTGTAGAAGGCTTCCTCTCCAGATTGTAGAAGGCTTCCTACTAGTGTCTTCTTCAAAACAAAAGCAACTTCAGTTTCGATGTGATGTTCTTCACTTCATATCTCCCTTTGCGTAAGTCGTTGCTGATCATTGCCAATTCTCTAAGCTTTAAATCTATAGGGAGATCCCCAGCTATGACACATGTGGCCAAGAACGAGATTGTCCGGTATCCTTTTATTACGCTGAGCAGTATCTGTCTTTGGATACTTCCTAGTCTCCGTATGTTGTATTTTCGGTTTAGCGCTCCTATCCAAACTGGGGCAGCATATGTTAATGTGGGTAGAATTGCTCCGCTGTAAATAACTGAAAGAGCTTTTCCACTCAGTCACCAGTACACTTTTGCTGACCGTGATAACTGACCTATTAACTGCCCTCCTTTATTGCAAATATGTTCAACACGTTCGTCCCATCTCAAATTATTGTCTAAAATAACACCCAAGTATTTAAGCTCTTTTGCTTCTTTCAGTTGAGAGCCTAACATGTTCAGGTGAACTTCAGTGTTCCTTCGCTTTTGGGTGACTTGCATAAAGTTAGATTTATCTGGGTTAAATGTCATTTGATTCAAAGCTGCCTATTTTTCTACTATACACAGACATTCCTTTCCCAGCATTTCCAGGTCAAACTCTCCCAGGTCCTTTGTTGGTTTAGTAGGCTAAGAATAAGAGAGAATCCAGGGCGAAAACTTGCTGTCCCAAAATCTGGCAAAAACAATGTATAGATCAAATGGACAGCCGTACTACACCATGTCCAATGTTTCTATTGTTAAATCGGTCAATAATTACTTTTCTTATCGAATGTATAATTGATTTGAAAAAAAAAATTTTTGGTCCCACCGAGATTTGAACTCGGATCGCTGGATTCAGAGTCCAATGTGCTAACCATTACACCATGGGACCACATGTTTAAAATTTTATCATAACTATTATAAATTTACTTAATTATCATATGTTCATGTTTTAATTTCTTTAACAGGGGCAATGTACATAAATGGTAATTAAATAATTTGTTATTGCTATGATATATTTTGCACTACAAGGTACCATGGTGTAATGGTTATCACTCTGGACTCTGAATCCAGCGATCCGAGTTCAAATCTCGGTGGGACCTTGAATTTTTATTTCAACACATTTTACCGTTCAGCTTAAAATTGTATAAGTAAACTACTGATTGATGGCATTCGCTCATTACAGGCTAGCGTGGTTGGGCTGCAAGCCCACAAGGCCGACCGGTTGGTTGGTGGTGCGCACATTGCACCAACTGTCAACGCGATTCTATAGAGGCATCCCTCCAAATACACCAAAGACAAGACGAATTCAGTAGAAACTCAGATAAAATGATATGGTATACATTATTTCCAAAATAAATGAACGAATCATACACCATGCGTCCCCGGTTGGAGTAAAGTAAATACCACATGCCTATGTGAAGATACCTACATTCTAATAATTTTTGGCCGATTTATTTGTGTTTTGTAAGCTAGTATATTGATATTAATTTCGTCTATAATTGACCGAAATTTCAACTCTTGTTTGATCAATATTCAGAACTAAGAAAAATAAATGTGAGAGTGCCCCAAGGGTGCAATTAGTTCCACACTTTACTTCAGTGATTTTAACTTAAAATTGGTGGCGTTAAAACTACATCGTTTGCAGATAATCAGTAGGACTTTCCAAATCCTGAACATATAAATTTTAAAAATCAAAATGTTGAATGATATCGATAGATAGGATGCAACCATAGAGATCTGGGAATGACCCTAAATGCCAAGCTATAAGATGGAAAGAGCACGTGAAGAAAAGAGGAGAGAAATAGGTTTAAGGTCCTACTGCTTGATAGAACGCGCACCCAACTCCAAAATAAAATATTAATATAGAAACATTCTAAAAGCTCATCTGGACATATTGTAATGAGGGGGTTGTACTAACTAAGTCTATGTACGACAAGGAAATAGCTATTACACTTTTTATGGATAAAGAGAGAGCTTTTAACAATGCAATCACAGCCTCTCTACATAGAGAAATTAAAAACAGGGGAGTTAACGAAAAGATATGCCGATGGGAGGAAGAAGGCCTAAGGAACAGGATAATCACATCCACCTCGGGCGGTGCGAACTCCTTCAAATACTGGAACAAGAAGTATTCGACTGTCTACGCTATGCGGACTATCTTGCCGTAGTAGTAAAGGGCCACAATGCTGTCATCATCGTATACAACGAGCCCTCAATTTGGTTGAAGGTGGTGCAAAAAAGAAGGAGCTATCTATCTATTAACCCCCAAAAAACCATAATGATTCCATTTACAAGGAAGAGGAATATGAAGCATAAAAACTCCCAGTGTAAACGGACCCCGATCCTATTTTCCAAGGACGCCAAATATCTAGGAATCACATTAGACCAGCGACTCACCTGGAATCCACATTTGACTAAAACCACCCAGAGAGCCAAAATTGCCTGGAGGAGGTGGAGAAGGTTCTGCGCCAAGAACTGGGGTTTAAACCTCAAAATGATCCTATGGCTAAACAACTGCGTCTTAAGACCAATGTTGAAATGTGTCGGTGGGGTGGGGACCTTGGTCTTGACTCTGGAAGCCAAAGCAATCACGCTATTAAGTAACACCCAATGTCACTGGAGCCATGAGCACAACGCCAACTGCGGCCCTGGAAGTGTTGTTAAAATTAAGGTCCCATGGTGTCATGTTTACCACTCTGTACTCTGAATCCAGCGATCCGAGTTCAAATCTCGGTGGGACCTAAAATGTTTATTTTAATACATTTTACTACGACCTACTGACTATACAATACAAATATGTCGTATATCTTGGCGCCTGCAGGGAATGCGGACTATTCCATTGGGTATTTTTTGTTGCAATCCTCAGAGGTGGAGAGACTTTATTAATATTACAACCTAGCTATCAACGTAGTTAATAAGTAATCTTTTTCTAATAACTACCATCAGAACAAATAACGAAAGTCGAAGATTTATTTAATGGTGGGAAGGTTGTGTCACCAACAATATCAGACTGTGCCACACCAGCATCAGAAAACATCTAGCTAGAATTGACTGTTAGCAGTTCCTCACAGGTTTAGCAGATGTGAAGAGGTTCCCTTGCCATGAGAAATTAATTGGTATGTCTTCCTCTTAGGCGTGTTCGAACGGAGGAAGCACGACCAACCAACCGGTCGACCTTGTGGGCTTGCAGC